>NC_085140.1:2751964-2961283 GCF_024139115.2 Armigeres subalbatus
TAGTTACGCATGTTACGTTATATGCTGCGGCTTGATGTTACAAAAATCAAAAGTAATATCACACAGAGCTGATGCAATATCAAGTCTCCAGAAATTTCCAAAATTGTCAAAGTTTTCCAGTTATTTCGCTCCCTCGAAATTAAGGCCTCGAAACACGAATATTCGGAGTTCATATTTTCGAGCCCGTCCGGGCCCTTGTTATCTCGCGTAGTTGTTTCAGAGTTCTCCAGCACTTCAGTCACTAAAATACCTCAAAGCATCGGGCTGGTATCATCTGCAACACTACGAATTGCTGTAATTTCGAATTTTTTAGCCCTCCGAGACTGTTCAAAGGTTGCTCACAATATTCAGTATTTCTCGAAGTCATCGAAAGAGTTTCCCATTCGAAGTCTTCTGAATACTTTAATTTCAGAAATGAGTTTTGTCCAGCCTTCCGGTTCTTCAGAGTTTCCGAGTTTCTGCAGTTTTCCGAGCATTTTCGTACCGTATTCTCCAGCTCTCCGAAAGCCCAGGATTCTGCAAAAGCTTCAGCAAACATGGCACAAGACTTTCCTAAGTTCTGCAGTGTTCGCTTACTGCATTTTGCAACATTGGCAAGCTCGTCAATCAGTGGGATGACAGCTGTCACATCTACGGGAGTTCATCTCGAGTTCTCCTTGTTCAGCCTTCGAGTTCTCCGCTAGTCTCTCTCCAGTTCTCTTCACCTTCCGAAATTTCGTCAGGAATTCTCCGCAGTCATTCACGAATTTCTATCTCGAATTCCGGTCCAGAAGATACCAAGAATTTCTCCGAAAGTAAATTTCGTGAATATACTGCTAGGCTCCCTCCAAGTGTTCATCGAAATTCTCCTAGAGCCTCCTTCCTAGTCTCCTCCTTCAGAATTCCTCTCGAATTCCTCTCAGGAATTCACGCAGTTTTCTATTCTCCCAGTTCCTCTAGCCCGGTTCCTTCTAGGCCCGAAAGCCTGTATCCCTAAGTTCTCCAAGGCATTCCTTCTGAGCACTTGCGAATTCCTCGAGTTCCCCTGTAATCTCCTACAAACCCAGCTTAGGCCCTTTATTAAACCTCTGTTTAAAACTCTATAGTCCTGTTGTGCCTGCAGCTTCCTGCGCCTAAACCCGGAGAAATTCCTAGTTGACCCCTGAGATTCCAAATGAAGCCAGTAGTCCTCCGTACTATGAAACTTCCCAGCCAGCTCCCAGCAAACTCCTATGTGATAATGACACTTCGAGAATTCCTGAAGAAATATGTTCCTTATTCCCATTGAACTTTGTTAACTTCGCAGAGAAATCGTTGCAGTTGCTCCAGACAAATTACTGGCGTTCTATAAATTGCCGTTGCAACGGAATAAATCAGAAGATTTCAACCACACCAAAAGGTCAAAAACGTCAAGCGAGATTAGGTAAAAATCACCAAAACTCAAATAAGTATGCCAATAACACGCACACAGTTTTCATTTAATCTTTCTTTGATATAGAACATTGATGTATCTCAGAAGATACCTGATTTGATTTTTTATAACCCCATTGTACCTTAGAACACAAATTAAAATTAATACAACGGAAATGATAGAATTTTACATTTCTCAGAACCGTTGATCAAATTGACAAAAAATACTTTCAAAACACCAAAAAATATCAAATGAGAAAAAATAGGTAGAAATGCCGTTTAAGGCCAAAGCTGCTAAATTCCAGCCGCGAACATAAAAAGTTTCCTATGATAAAATCTGCTAATCACATACAAGCAGCAAAATAGGGTAAAATGCTATTGGGTAAAACTGCCAAATAGGTGCATTTCAGTATCTTGCATAATTTTATCAGATTCTTATGAAAAACTCTTTTCAGATATAAGAATACTAGCTTATCAGAATTTGAGATAGATGTTAGCACAATCTTGAACTCAAACACCAAACTGCATAACCGAATTTTTTTAGTGTTCATGTTCAGCATGCACAGGGGACGACATCGAGCACCCGTCAGCCTGAGCCGAGTCCAGAGTCAGCATCCAACCTTTGGTCGCTGGTCATCGATGGCACCAATCCTTTATCTCAACATCACGGTGAAATGCCCAGAGCCGCTTTGCCTCTATCATTGCAGTCCCATCTGAGGAGGCGCACGCCCAGCCAGCCCTGACCTCACTGCCGATGTAACTCTCACCACACAAACAGCATTCACATGGTACTGAATTCTGTTCGAATGCTCAAAGAACCAAATCCCAACTGCCTTCAAACTGTCATTGAGAACATGCTCAATCAGAACAGCATGAACAAAGGAACATCTCGAAATCAGCTGCACTTTAACTATCGCAATTAACCACTTCCTGAAGAAAAACCAATCCTTTGATTCCATATTTCGATTTGAACTAGTTCAAACTCTCAAACATCAAAACACTTCCTGAAGACGCACAAGATTGTCAGAGCAGTTACTCAGGCTTGAATGATGAAATACTAGACCTTCTGATAAGTTAAAATTAGTAGTTGACAGAAACTCACAGCAGTCTGAAATTGTCATTTCAAACTTAGTCCAAAGTGGGAAACATTTTCAAATCAAATTTTAACGACGGAACACACAAAGTCTTTGCAGAAACTCTCATGCCATCCCTCAATAACAACAAAGAATGCACTGGAAATGCCTGATTTCTGATTTCAAAATTACAGTTGTCAATTTGGTTCAACTAAACTAACACAACAACTGTCAGACAAACGACAACGGTTCTGTTCAGTCCAGTCCAAAGACTTCTAAGTACCGCACCATCTTTGACGCATCGCAGTATCGCGACCTGGTAAGTCGCGTATTGATCAAGATACTTTAAATAATGACCTTCCTGATGACTATTTTATAAATAATGATGTTAAATTAATTTTCCTTTCCTCCAATTCTAAATTACCAAGGACTAAATAAGAATTGCTTTCGACAAACATCGAGCAGATCGCCTCTTCAGTTATTATGTTCAGTTATTTGACTTTCACACAATCAAAGTCTGTTCAACCATGCCACTGTTCTCAGTTCACACACAGTTCACACCATGCTTCCCATGTTTCAAATCATTGAAGAAATATGGAGGAATAAAATTATTTTACGCTGATCCACCTCATTGTTTCGGTTGGTGGGATGGTTTGCACTGATTCAGCGCTTTATCGGCAGTATCGGGCTCCTCAGTCGAGCGAGCGAGCGCAGCGGTTTTCAAACCGGTGATGTTTTGAGCGTAGTCATCTACGATCCTTTGATGCTGGCTGGTTTGTTCGATTGCGGCGGGCTTATGTGCCTGCATCGACGTTCTCGACAACGACGATCCGTTGTTCTGTTCAGCTCTTGTTGCTCGACATGTAGACTTAGACACAGATCAACACATCAATGTCCATTCAGTCCACTGTTCATGTCCCACCATCTGCCACCCGCAGCCAAACCATCCCAGCCTCCACGGCGTCAGCACATCTGTCCAGCCTCACACCACGTTCCGGAACTTGAGCGTCCGGTGATGAAGTTTGCATCTACGATCCTTTGAGTGGTTTTGATTGCGGTTCAGCAGTTGCCCAGCGGAGCGGCGATCGATTCGACAACGATCGATCTGTTGTTCCCTGTTGTGTCCGTTCATGTCTCATGTTCATACATTACTGTTCATAAAATCTTCATACAGATGACAATAGCCTTCATGTTCATGCTTAACATGCTCTCATGCTTAACATGTTCATGTTCATGCCATCACCAACATGTTCACGTTGATCAACATGCTTACAGACACACCATGTCTGTTAGATAAACCATGCTGACACTGTCTGCTTGAACATCGTCTCATGAGACACCACGATAAAACTACATGTTTCAGTCCCAAACACAATGTCTCACACACACCAAGTTCACACACACTGGTTCATGCCAAGACAGTCTCATGTCTCATGCTTTGTCAAGTTCACATGCTGATGTTCATGCTTGCACTGTTCATGCCAGACATCAACAAGTTCATGCCAGACACTGTCAGTTCATGCGCTTAGACACAAGTTCATGCTACAAGTTCACACAAGTTCATGCTTTCATCACAAATTACGCCATCAATTGTTCATGCTAGACATCATCAAGTTCATACACAACAAGTTCATAGACACACTAAAGCACAATAAAGTTCATGCTTCATGCTAGACACTGTCAGTTCATGTTCATGCTAGACACACACAGTTTTCATGTTCATGCTCACAGTCTCACATGCTGGTGCCTGCCACGAGACTCTGCTGCCTGCCATGAGACCTTGCTGCGCCTGCCACGAGACCTGTTGGTGTTCCCAAGCAAGACTTGTTGGTGCTGCCACGAGACTTGTTGGTGCCACATGAGACTTGCTGGCATAAGCGGTTCCTCAAGCATGAGACTTGTTGGTGTCTAAGCATGAGACTTGCTTGGTGTCTAAGCATACAGACTTGTTGGTGTCTAAGCATGAGACTCTGTTGAGTGTCCTAAGCATGAGACTTGTTGGTGTCTAAGCATGAGACTCTAGTTGGTGTCTAAGCATGAGACTTGTTGGTGCCTCATAGAGACTTGTTGGTGTCTAAGCATAGAGACATGTTGGTGTCTAAGCATTGAGACTTGTTGGTGTCTAAGCATGAGACTTGTTGGTGTCTAAGCAGACTGGGTGTCTAAGCATGAGACTTGTTGGTGTCTAAGCATGAGACTTGCTGGTGTCTAAGCATGAGACTTGTTGGTGTCAAGCATGAGACTTAGTTGGTGTCTAAGCATGAGACTTGTTGGTGTCTAAGCATGAGACTTGTTGGGTGTCTAAGCATGAGACTTGTTGGTGCTCCAAGCATGAGACTTGTTGGTGTCTAAGCATGAGACTGTTGGTGTCTAAGCATGAGACTTGTTGGCTAGTGTCTAAGCATGAGACTTGTTGGTGTCTAAGCATGAGACTTGTTGGTGTCTAGCATGAGACTTTGTTACTACATGAGACCTGTTGGTGTCTAAGCATGAGACATGTTGGGTGTCTAAGCATGAGACTTGTTGGTGTCTAAGCATGAGACTTGTTGGAGTGTCTAAGCATGGACTTGTTGGTGTCTAAGCATAGATTGGTCAACTGAGACTGTTGGTGCTGTGAGATGTGGTCTGCACGAGACTTGTGGTGTCTAAGCATGAGACTGTGGGTGTCTGCTACGAGACTTGTTGGTGTCTACATGAGACGAAGTTGGTACACATGAGACTTGTTGGTGTCTAAGCATGAGACTTGTTGGTGTCTAGCTAGAGACTTGTTGGTGTCTAAGCATGAGACTTGTTGGTGTCTACATGAGAGTTGGTGTCTAAGCATGAGACTTGTGGTGTCAAGCATGACTTGTTGGTGTCTAAGCATGAGACATGTTGGTGTCTAAGCATGGGTAAGCATGAGACATGTTGGTGTCTAAGCATGAGACTTGTTGGTGTCTACATGAGACTCTGTTGGTGTCTAAGCAGACTTGTAGTTCACAGAGACTTGTTGGTGTCTAAGCATGAGACTTGTTGGTGTCTAAGCATGAGACTTGTTATGTCTAAGTGAGACTTGTTGGTGTCTAAGCATGAGACTTGTTGGTGTCTAAGCATGAGACTTGTTGGTGTTCAAGCATGAGACTCTTTGGTGTCAAGAGACTTGTTGGTCAAGCATGAGACTTGTTGGTGTCAGTGCTAGTATGTCTAAGCATGAGACCTTGTTGGTGCCTAAGCATGACTTGTTGGTGCTCATGGATTCTGTTGGTGTGTCTAAGCATGAGACTTGTTGGTGTCTAAGCAGAGACTTGTTGGTGTCTAAGCATGAGACTTGTTGGTGTCTAAGCATGAGACTTAGTTGGTGTCTAAGCATGAGACTTGGTGTCTAGCTTATGGACTTGTTGGTGCAAGCATGAGACTGTTATGTCTCTTAAGTGCTAGGACTTGTTGGTGTCTAGCATGACTGCTGGTGTCTAAGCATGGACTCTAGCTAGTTCAAGCATGAGACTTGTTGGTGTCTAAGCATAGAGATATTGTTGGTGTCTAAGCATTAGAGACTTGTTGGTGTCTAAGCACGAGACTTGTTGGTGTCTAAGCATGAGGACTTGTTGGTGTCTAAGCTGATGACTATGTTGGTGTCTAAGCATGAGACTTGTTGGTGTCTAAGCATGAGACTATTGTGTCTAAGCAGTGAGACTTGTTGGTGTCTAAGCATGAGACTCACAGTGCCAAGCAAGACATGTTGGTGTCTAAGCATGAGACTTGTGGTGTCTAAGCATGAGACTTGTTGGTGTTCTAAGCATGAGACCTGTTGGTGTCTAGCCAGGGACTGTTGGTGTCAAGCATGAGACTTTGGTGTCTAAGCATGAGACTTGTTGGTGTCTAAGACATGAGACTTGTTGGTGCCTCAAGCATGAGACATGTTGGTGTCTAAGCATGGCTTGTTGGTGTCTAAGCATGAGACAGACTTGATTGCTGGTGTCTAAGCATGAGACTCTGTTGGTGTCTAAGCATGAGACTTGTTGGTGTCTAAGCATGAGACTCTATTGGTGTCTAGCATGAGACATGTTGGTGTCTAAGCTTTAGCACTTGTTGGTGTCTAAGCATGAGACTTGGTTGGTGTCTAAGCATGAGACTGTTGGTGTTCTAAGCGAGACTTGTTGGTGTCTAAGCTAGAGACTTGTTGGTGTCTACATGAGACTTGTTGGTGTCTAAGCATGAGACTTGTTGGTGTCTAAGCATGAGACATTTTGTTGGTGTCTAAGCATGAGACTTGTTGGTGTCTAAGGCTAGAGACTGTTGGTGTCTAAGCATGAGACTTGTTAGTGTCTAAGCATGAGATTCATGTTGGTGATCTGCTACTGAGACTTGTTGGTGCCAAGCTTATATCATGTTGAGTGTCTGCAGGACTTAAGTTCAAGCAGAGACTTGTTGGTGCTCTAGCCATGAGACTGTTGGTGTCTAAGCATGAGACTTGTTGGTGTCAAGCATGAGACTTTATGTCTGCCACGAGACTCTAAGCAGGTGTCTAAGCATGAGACTGTTGGTGCTCTAAGCATGAGACTTGTGGTGTCAAGCATGGGACTTGTTGGTGCTCCAAGAGACTTTGGTCAAGCATGAGACTTGTTGGTGTCTAAGCATGAGACATGTGTCTAAGCTTGAGACTTGTTGGTGTCAAGCTAATGAGACTTGGTTGTTCTAAGCATGAGACTCTGTTGGTGTCTAAGCATGACTTGTTGGTGTCAAGCATGAGACATGTTATGTCTAAGCTATGAGACTTGTTGGTGTCTAAGCATTGAGACTTGTTGGTCTAAGCATGAGACTTTGTTGGTGTCTAAGCATGAGACTTGTTGTTCTAAGCATGAGACTTGTTGGTGTCTAAGCATGAGACTTGTTGGTGTCTAAGCATGAGACTTGTTGGTGTCTAAGCATGGGACTTGTTGTCTAAGCATGAGACTTGTTGGTGTGTCTAAGCACATGGACATGTTGGTGTCTACATGAGACTTGTTTGTCTAAGCATGAGACTTGTTGGTGTCTAAGCATGAGACTTGTTTGTCTAAGCATGAGACATGTTGGTGTCTAAGCATGAGACTTGTTGGTGTCTAAGCATGAGACATGTTGGTGCTCTGCATGAGACTTGTTGGTGTCTAAGAAGAGACTTGTTATGTCTAAGCATGAGACTTGTTGGTGTCTAAGCAGACTTGTTGGTGTCTAAGCATGACATTGTTGGTGTCTACATGAGACTTGTTGGTGTCTAAGCATGAGACTTGTTGGTGTCTAAGCATGAGACATGTGGTGTCTAAGCATGACTTGTTGGTGTCTAAGCATGAGACTTGTTGGTGCTCACATGAGACTTGTTGTGTCTACATGGACATGTGGTGTTCAAGCATGGCTCTAAGCTGCATGAGACTTGGTGTCTAAGCATGAGACTTGTGGTGCCGCAAGAGACTTGTGGTGTCCAAGCATGAGACTTGTTGTCGGGCACATGAGACTGTTGGTGTCTAAGATGAGGACTTGTTGGTGCCTGCTTGAGCTCTAGTGTCTAAGCATGAGACTTGTTGGTGTCTAAGCATGAGACTGGTTGGTCTAGCATGAGACTCTGTTGGTGTCTAAGCATGAGAAGCTAAGCATTATGTCTAAGCATGAGACTTGTTGGTGTCTAAGCATGAGACTGTTAGGTTCTAAGCATGAGACTTGTTGGTGTCAAGCATGAGACTTGTTGGTGTCTAAGCATGAGACATGTTGGTGTCTAAGCTTGAGACTGTTATGTCTGGTGTCTAAATGAGACTTGTTTGTGCTAGAGCTAAGCTGAGACTCTGAGAGACTTGTTGGTGTCTAAGCATAGAGACTTGTTGGTGTCTAGCTACGAGACTTGTTGGTGTCTAAGCATGAGACTTGTTGGTGTCTAAGCATGAGATTTGTTGGTGTCAAAGAGCATGTATGTCAAGACATTTGTTGGTGCTCAAGCATGAGGACTTGTTGGTGTCTAAGCATGAGACTTGTTGGTCTCATAAGCATGAGACTCTGTTGGTGTCTAAGCATGAGACTTGTTGAAGTCTAAGCATGAGACTTGTTGGTGTCTAAGCATGAGACTTGTTGGTGTCTACAGACTTGTTGGTGTCTATGAGACTGTTATGTTCAAGCATGACTTGGTTTGTCTAAGATGACTTGTTGGTGTCTAAGCATGAGACTGTTGGTGTCTAAGCAGTCATTGTTGGTGTCTAAGCATGAGACATGTTGGTGTCTAAGCTGAGACTTGTTGGTGTCTAAGCATGAGACTTGTTGGTGTCTAAGCATGAGACGTTTGTCTAAGCATGAGACTTGTTGTGTCAAGCATGAGACAGTTGTGTCTAAGTGAGACTTGTAAGTCTACATGAGACTTGTTGGTGTCTAAGCATGAGACTTGTTGGTGTCCTAAGCATGAGACCTTGTGGTGTCTAAGCATGAGACTTGTTGGTGCTCCGTAGAGACTTGTTGGTGTCTAAGCATGAGACTTGTATGGTGGTGTCAAGATGAGACTTGTTTGTCTAAGCATGAGACTTGTTGGTGTCTGCTAGGGATGTTGGTGTCTAAGCATGAGACTTGTTGGTGTCTAAGCATGAGACTTGTTGGTGTCTAAGCATGAGACTTTGGTGTCATGATACATGTTGGTGTCTAAGCATGAGACTTGTTGTGTCTAGCATGAGACTTGTTGGTGTATCACATGAGACTTGTTGGTGTAAGCATGAGACTGTGTTGGTGTCTAAGCATGAGACTTGTTGGTGTCTGCATGAGACTTGTTGGTGTCTAAGCATGAGACTTGTTGGTGTCTAAGCTGAGACTTGTGGTGCCAAGCATGAGACTTGTTGGTGTTTGCATGAGACTTGTTGGTTCAAGCATGAGACTTGTTGGTGTCTAAGCATGAGACATGTTGGGTCTAAGCTGAGACTTGTTGGTGTCTAACATGAGACTTGTTGGTGTCTACATGAGACTTGTTGGTGTCTAAGCATGAGACTTGTTGGTGTCAAGTATGAGACATGTTGTTCAAGCGAGACTTGTTGGTGTCTAAGCATGAGACTTGTTGGTGTCTGCTATGAGACTTGTTGGTGTCTAGCATGAGACTCTGTTGGTGTCTAGCATGAGACTTGTTGGTGTGCTAGCATGAGACTTGTTGGTGTCTGCATGAGACATGTTGTGTCAAGATGAGACTTGTTGGTGTCTAAGCATGAGACTTGTTGGTGTCTACATGAGACTTGTTGGTGTCTAAGAACGAGACTGCTTGGTGTCTAAGCATGAGACATGTTGGTGTCTAAGTGCTGGGCTGTTGGTGTCTAACTGAGACTTGTTGGTGTCTAAGCATGAGACTTGTTGGTGTCTAAGCATGAGACATGTTGGTGTCTAAGCCTTTGAGACTTGTTGGTGTCTAAGAGACTTGTTGGTGCCAAGCATGACTTGTTGGTGTCTAAGCATGAGACTTGTTGGTGTCTAAGCATGAGACTCTGTTAGTGCTAAGCATGAGACTTGTTGGTGTCTAAGCATGAGACATGCTAAGACTGAGACTTGTTGGTGTCTAAGCATGAGACTTGTTGGTGCTCCAAGCATGAGACATGTTATAGCCAACGAGACTTGTTGGTGTCTAAGCATGAGACTTGTTGGTGTCTAAGCACAGGAGACTTGTTGGTGTCTAAGCATGAGACTTGTTGGTGCTCCATAGATGAGACTTGTTTGGTGCAAGCATGAGACTTGTTGGTGTTCAAGCTGACATGTTATGTCTAAGCATGAGACTTGTTTGTCTAAGCATGAGACCTGTTGGTGCAAGCATGAGACTTGTTGGTCAAGAATGAGACTTGTTGGTGTCTAAGCATGAGACATGTTGGTGTCTAAGCATGAGGCTTGTTGGTGTCTAACAGACATGCTGTTCAAGCTGAGACTTGTTGTGTCTAAGCATGAGACATGTTGGTGTCTAAGCATGGGGCTTGTTGGTGTCTAAGCATGAGACTGTTGGTGTCTAAGCTGAGACTTGTGTGTCCAAGCATGAGACTTGTTATGCTCCAAGCATGAGACTTGTTGGTGTCTAAGCATGAGACTTGTTGGTGTCTAAGCAGAGACATGTTGGTGTCTGCTTGAGACTTGTTGCCAAGAATTGTTGGTGTCAAGAGACTTGTTGGTTCAGCGAGAATTGTGGTGTCTAAGCATGAGACTTGTTGGTGTCTAAGCATGAGACTTGTTGGTGCCATGAGACTTGTTGCCAAGCATGAGACCTTGGTTATGTCTAAGCATGAGACTTGTTGGTGTCTAAGCAGAGACTGTTGGTGTCTAAGCATGAGACCTGTTGGTCTGCAGAGACTTGTTGGTGTCTAAGCATGAGACCTGTTGGTGTCTAAGCATGAGACAAGGTCACATGAGACCTGTTGGTGTTCAAGCTGAGACTTGTTGGTGCTCAAGCATGAGACTTGTGGTGTCTACAGACTGTGTTCAGCATGAGACTTGTTGGTGTCTAAGAAGGACATGTTGTTACATGAGACTTGTTGGTGTCTAAGCATGAGACTTGTTGGTGCTCAAGCATGAGACTTGTTGGTGTCTAAGCATGAGACTCTGTTGGTGTCTAAGCATGAGACTGCATGTGTCTAAGCATGAGACTTGTTGGTGTCTAAGCATGAGACTTGTTGGTAAGCTCAAGCATGAGACATGTTGGTGTCAAGCATGGGGGCTTGTTGGTGTTCAAGCATGAGACTTGTTGGTGTCAAGCTAGACTGTTGGCTACTGAGACTGTTGGTGCTAAGCATGAGACTTGTTGGTGTCTAAGCATGAGACTTGTTGGTGCTCCAAGCATAGAGACTGTGGTGTCTAAGCATGAGACGTTGTGTCTAAGCATGAGACTTGTTCAATATTGTTCCAGGCCAAGCATGAGACAGTTGGTGTCTAAGCATGAGACGTATGGTGTCTACATGAGACTTGTTGGTCTAAGCATGAGACTTGTTGGTGTTCACATAACAATTTGGTATGTCCTGCTACGAGACTTGTTGGTGTCAAGCATGAGACTTGTTGGTGTCTAAGCATGAGACTTGTTGGTGTCTAAGCATGAGACTTGTTGGTGTCTACATGAGACTTGTTGGTGTCTAAGCATGGTGGTACTTGTTGGTGTCTAAGCATGAGACTTGTTGGTGCTCAAGCATGAGACTTGTTGGTGTCAAGCATGAGACTTGTTGGTGTCAAGACATTGGTGTCTAAGCATGAGACTTGTTGGTGTCTAAGCATGAGACTTGTTGGTGTCTAAGCATGAGACTTGTTGGTGTCTAAGCATGAGACTTGTTGGTGTCTAAGCATGAGACTTGCTTGGTGTCTACACGAGACTTGTTGGTGCTCTATGAGATTGTGACTTGTTTCAAGCATGAGACATGTGGTGTCTAAGCATGAGACATGTTGGTGTCTAGCATGAGACATGTTGGTGTCTAAGCATGGGGCTTGTTGGTTCAAGCATGACATGTTGGTGTCTAAGCTTGAGACTTGTTGGTGTCTAAAGCATGAGACTTGTTGGTGCCTACATGAGACTTGTGGTGTCTAAGCATGAGACTCTTGGTCTAAGCATGAGACTTGTTGGTGTCTAAGCATGAGACATGTTGGTGTCTAAGAGACTTGTTGGTGCTCCAAGATGACTTGTTGGTGTCTAAGCAGAGACTTGTTGGTGTCAAGCATGAGACATGTTTGTCTAAGATGAGACTTGTTGGTGTCTAAGCATGAGACTTGTTGGTGTCTAAGCATGAGACTTGTTGGTGTCTAAGCATGAGACTTGTTTGTGTCTAAGCATGAGACTTGTTGGTGTCTAAGCATGAGACTTGTTATGTTACATGAGACTTGTTGGTGTCTAAGCATGAGACGGTCTAAGCATGAGACATGTTTGTCTAGCATGAGACATGTTGGTGTCTAAGCATGAGACATGTTGGTGTCTAAGCATGGGGGCTTGTTGGTGTTCAAGCATGAGACATGTTGGTTCTAAGCATGAGACATGTGGTAGTCAGAGACTTGTTGGTGTCTAACATGAGACATGTTGGTGTCACATGAGACATGTTGGTGTCTAAGCATGATGTTACATGTTGGTGTCTAAGCAGGGGTTGTTGGTTAAGCTGATCATGCAAGCATGAGACTCTTGGTGTCTACATGAGACTTGTGTGCTCAAGCATGAGACTTGTGTCAAGCATGAGACTTGTTGCCCAAGAGACTTGTTGTCTAAGCATGAGACATGTTAGTCTACATGAGACATGTTGGTCTACATGAGACATGTTGGTGTCAAGCATGGGGTTTGTTGGTGTCTACATGACATGTTGTCCAAGTTGAGGACTATGGTGTTCACAAGACTGTTGGTGCTCATGAGACTTGTTGGTGTCTAAGCTACAGGACTTTGGTGTCTAACATGAGACTTGTTGGTGTCTAAGCATGAGAACATGTTGGTGTCTAAGCATGAGACTTGTTATGTCTAAGACAGAGACTTGTTGGTGTCTAAGCATGAGACTTTATGTCAGCATGTAACAATGCTAAGCTAGACATGTGGTGCTCCAGCATGAGACATGTTGGTGTCAAGCATGGGGGGCTTGTTTGTCTAAGCATGAGACATGTTGGTGTCTACATAAAGTTTGCTCAAGCATGAGACTTGTTGGTGTCTAAGCATGACTATGTTGGTGTCTAAGCATGAGACATGTTGGTGTCTAAGCATGAGACATGTTGGTGTCACATGGGCTGTATTAAGCAAGGCGTGTCTACATGACTTGTTGGTGTCTCATTTCTGTTGTGCAAGCATGAGACTTGTTGTCTACATGAGACTTGTTGGTGTCTGCCATGACTTGTTGGTGTCTAAGCATGAGACTTGTTGGTGCTCCAAGCAGAGATGTTGTTCAAGCATGACTTGTTGTGCTCAAGCATGAGACTTGTTGGTGTCTGTAAGCATGAGACCTTGTTGGTGTCTACAAGATGAGACATGTTGGTGTCTAAGCATGAGACATGTTGGTGTTCAAGCATGAGACATGTTGGTGTCAACATGGGGCTTGTTGGTGTCTAAGCATGAGACATGTGGTGTTCCAAGGAGACATGAAGAGTCTAAGCATGACTCTGTTGGTGTCTACATGAGACTTGTTGGTCTAAGCTTGAGACTTGTTGGTGTCTAAGCATGAGACTTGTTGGTGTCTAAGCATGAGACTTGTTGGTGTCTAGGCATGAGACATGTTGGTGTCACATGGGGCTTGTTGGTCTAAGCATGAGACATGTTGGAGCTGCTTGAGACTTGTTGGTGTCTAAGCATGAGACTTGTTGGAGTTCACATGAGACTTGTTGGTCTAAGCATGAGACTTGTTTGTCTAAGCATGAGACTTGTTGGTCTAAGCAGACTTGTTGGTGTCTGCTACGAGATCTGTTGGTCTACATGACCTGTTGGTGTCTGCCATGAGACTTGGTTTGCCAAGCATGAGACTTGTTGGTGTCTAAGCATGACATGTTGTCTAAGCATGAGACATGTTGGTGTCTAAGCATGAGACAGTTTGTCTAAGCATGGGGCTTGTTGGTGTCTACATGAGACATGTTGGTGCCCACATGAGACATGTTGGTGTCTAAGCATGACTTGTTGGTGCTCAAGACATGTGTGCTGCTTGAGACTTGTTGGTGCAAGCTGAGACTTGTTGCGTCTAAGCATGAGACTTGTTGGTGTCTAAGCATGAGACTTGTTGGTGCTCCATGAGACTTGTTGTTCTAAGCATGAGACTTGTTGGTGCTCCAAGCTTGAGACTTTGTAACCTGCTCCTTTACCTGCAAGTGCGGTAGGTAACAAGCTTCCGTGAGTTGAGCATCTGACGCCTCAGCCTGCCAATCAACATAAGAGTCTCAGCCAAATTATCCATGTCGAATCATCACACTCCACAACAAAACAACAGAAAATATCAACGGATCGATCGTTGTCAATTGTCGATCGATCGCGCGCATACCTACTCACATGCTCCGCATGCTGCTTAGAACCCACCCAATCGAATAAAACCACTCAACCATACCATCAAAAGGATCATGGAGTGATTACCATAAACTACATCACCGGTTTGAGAAACTCCTTATACGCTCACGCTCAACTCGATGTTTGATAAGAGATTGATATCGACTCTCAATTGCCCATAAATCTCAAGTTCATTTGAGAATTTTCTACTTGCTCACTACTCGATTATCTGCCGATAAAACTAACGCGATGCTATGATGAGCTAGGTTATCGGTTCAACGTCAAGCAGACCGGGACGGTTTCAGTGCAGTGGAAGCAAGTGCTAGCAGTTACCTTTCTCGCATATAGTTGCTTGGCATTGTGTGGTCTGACCGATGTGAGTCGTCAGTAGTATACCAATGGCACTTTTAATAACGATTGTTTTCTAGAACGAGGCAAAATGGCAAAAGTGATGGCTAGCTAACATCGCGATGCGTAGCTAGTGGAATAGTATGAGATCGGTAAGACGAAAGAACTCTAAACGTATCCAAGAAAGTGTAAGCAAATCACCCACATTAAAGTGTTTTCAAACGCCTATTAGGCCTTTCTTTGATCCAGGCATGCAGTCGTGTGGCATTTTGATGATCCTGTTGAGTTGGTGGTGGTAGCAACAATGGTGTGCTAAGGGGACCGGCAAGGCGCCGGTGGTTTTCCCTATTTCTGTCCGGACAGGCTTGGATAGTTATGCTGACGCTGTGGATACACTGCTACACAACCATCCACACCAACAGAACAGTAGGTAATTAGGCTAAGTTCAACAAATAAAATGTAAGTATCTTTATTTACTACCATATTTCTTGTGAGACTAGAACTTTCTTTTGGTTTGGGAATTGCCTGCTTAATTCTGTAGTGGTTCCGCTTTTTCGAATCTGATTCCAGCTGCAGGTCAAGTATTAGGTCGGGACCAATACATTGCTATCTGATCTAAGTTATCATATCCTTGTCTCCTGAGTCTCATGCGCCCCTCCGGTCAGAGGGGAGGTGACAACTTGTTGGTGTCTAAGCATGAGACTTGTTGGTGTCTAAGCATGAGACTTGTTGGTGTCTAAGCATGAGACTTGTTGGTGTCTAAGCATGAGACTTGTTGGTGCCAAGCATGAGACTTGTGGTGTCTACATGAGACTTGTTGGTGTCTAAGCATGAGACTTGTTGGTGCTCCAAGCATGAGACTTGTTTGTCTGCTTGAGACTTGTTGGTGTCTAAGCTGAGACTTGTTGGTGCTCAGATGAGACTTGTTGGTGTCTAAGCATGAGACATGTTTGCCCAAGCATGAGACATGTGGTGTTCAAGCATGGGCTTGTTGGTGTCTAAGCATGAGACATGTTGGTGTCTAAGCTTGAGACTTGTTGGGTTCAAGTACGAGACTTGTTGGTGTCTAAGCATGAGACTGTTGGTGTCTGCTATGACTTGTTGGTGTCTAAGCATGAGACTTGTTGGTGTCTAACATGACACTTGTTGGTGTCCAAGCACATGAGACATGTTGGTGTCTGCATGACTGTTGTCTGCTACGAGACTTGTTGGTGTCTAAGCATGAGACTTGTTGGTGTCTAAGCAAGACTTGTGGGTGTCTACATGAGACATGTTGGTGTTAAGCATGAGACTGTGGTGTCTACATGAGACTTGTTGGTGCTCAGCATGAGACTTGTTGGTCTAAGCATGAGACTTGTTGGTCTAAGCATGAGACTGTGGTGTCTAAGCATGAGACTTGTTGGTCTAAGCATGAGACTTGTTGGTGTCTAAGCATGAGACATGTTGGTGCTCGTGAGACATGTTGGTCTACATGAGACATGTTGGTGTCTAGCATGGCTTGTTGGTGTCTACATGAGACATGTGGTGTCTGCATGAGACATGTTGGTGTCTAGCATGAGACTTGTTGGTGCTCCAAGCATGAGACTTGTTGGTGTCTAAGCTTGAGACTTGTTGGTGTCTACATGAGACTTGTTGGTGCCCAAGAACTTGTTGGTGCTCAAGCTTGAGACTTGTTGGTGTCTAAGCATGAGACTTGTTGGTGTCTACATGAGACTTGTTGGTGTCTAAGCTTGAGACTTTGTAACCTGCTCCTTTACCTGGCAAGTGGTAGGTAATCAAAGCTTCCGTGAGTTGAGCATCTGATTACGCTCTCAGCCTTGCCAATCAACATAAGAGTCCCAGCCAAATTATCCATGTCGAATCATCACACTCCACAACAAAACAACAGAACAATATCAACGGATCGATCGTTGTCAATTGTCGATCGATCGCGCCGCATACCTACTCACATGCTCCGCTGCATGCTGCTTAGAACCCACCCACAATCGAATAAAACCACTCAACCATACCATCAAAAGGATCATGGAGTGATTACCATAAACTACATCACCGGTTTGAGAAACCCTACGCTCACGCTCAACTCGATGTTTGATAAGAGATTGATATCGATCTCTCAATTGCCCATAAATCAAGTTCATTTGAGAATTTTCTACTTGCTCACCACTCGATTATCTGCCGATAAACTAACGCGATGCTAGATGAGCTAGTAGTTATCGGTTCAACGTCAAGCAGACCGGACGGTTTCAGTGCAGTGGGCTAGGTTAGCAGTCACTCGAATAAACAGAAAAGGTCAACATGATCATCAAACATTCAAACAGACAAAAAGAAGTGAATTGCTGATCTTTTCAACTAATCTCAAATGTAGATGCTTAACAGAATTCAAAGGTGCCTTGCTACACTGAGCACACTTGACATAAAATGTTGAATATTAGGACTTCCTTCCTTCTAAGCATCAGTGCAGTTCTAGTTCTGTCGGATGCACCCATCCCAAAGGTCTGCATCGAGGATGGTTGCATACTGGGGAAAGTATTTTCCAGCCAAAAAGGCAACGAATACGAAGCATTTTTGGGCGTACCTTACGCCAAACCACCAGTAGGAGAGCTAAGATTCAAGAACCCGCAAGCAGTCGAACCTTGGACTGGTGATTATGATGCCACTTTCGAACGGAGTAAATGTGTACAGAAGAACGATCTCTGGATCAATCAGAAGGTGGAAGGTGACGAAGATTGCCTGTACATAAATCTGTACAGGACCGTTATCGTAGTGCTGATGGCTGGCTGTAGCAGTTTCACATCCATGGTGGTGGATACTTCGCTGGATCGGCTTCCAAAGGCGAGTTTGGACCAGATAGGTTCATGGATACCGAGGAAGTAATCCTGGTGGTATTGCAATATCGTTTGGGAGTGTTTGGATTCTTATCAACCGGAGATCACGCAGCCACCGGAAATTTTGGCCTCAAGGATCAAAACGCGGTTCTGAGGTGGGTTCAGAAGAACGTTGATAGGTTCGGTGGGGATCCAAAATTGGTGACCTTGCTTGGACAGAGTGCCGGTGGAGCATCTGTTCAGATGCAAATGGTAAGTCCGCTGAGTGAGGGTTTGTTTTCACGGGCTTGGAGCTTGAGTGGGAGTGCAATGGGATTTTGGACGAGGCCCACTGAGGATCCGTTAAAGTTTGCGAAGGAGCAAGCGCTGGCTGTAGGGGTTGAATCCATGAAAGTATGAGCTCGGTGGAGTTGGTTGAAGCGTTGCGGGCAGTTGATGCCGTGAGTCTTGGCCAGAGCATTGACAAACTGAAGGTAATTTGTGTGGGTTAAGATAATCTGTGATGCTTTTAGAGATTATTCATTTTTTAAGTTCTGGCACGTATTCCCGTTGACACCGTATAGTCCAGTGGTTGAACAATATGTGGATAACGAGGACATATCTATTAGTGAGGAACAAAGGAGCGGCATGGGTTGAGGTAAATTGCCTCTGTAGTGCCCCTGGCCGTTGTTTTTGTTCGTTCCTAATGAAGGAGCGTTTGCATCACTAGCTCTTATCGTTAATCAAACTCTACTGGAGCAGTTGAATGAAAATGCTGCATCGTATCTTCCGCGACTACTTGGATGTCCGCCCAATGAGAAATCTGGTCAACTATTAAAGAACCGTTTTTTCAGCGATGGAAGCGACAATAGTTGGATTACTCAGAATAATGCCAACCGAATTCAAGATGTAAGGAGATAGAAAAATTCGATTTTGGAAACTTACCTTTGATCCTATTTCAGGTTCTCAGCGAAGCCTTCATCGTCTTCCCTATCGCACAGAGTGTACAACAACAAGCTGCTCTGAATGATCCCTCGAAAGCTGCTATCGATGTACGCTACTTTAACTTTGCAGGTCGCTTTTCTCATTCGAAGTATTTTGCCAAAAATGACGGTAACTTCGGTGTGTGTCATTCGGATGACCTAATTTACCTGTTTCGAGCGCAAGAGCTGTTTCCGGATTTCGAACTGGATTCAAAGGAATACGCCATGGCGGAAAAGTTGGTCAATGACTACGTTAGCTTCGCTTACGACGGGTGAGTGCTGCTTGATCAAATTTTGGCTATTGCTGTTGATTCTTTTTTTCTTTAACAGATTAAAGTCTAGCAACTGTCAAGGTGGCCCTTGTTCCATTCTTGACTATACTAACTCTAAGGATGGGAATAAACCATTCGAGCTCAGCTATATTGAAGGCTTCGATGAAGAAATGATAAAATTCTGGACTGAGTTCTACACTTGCTAATGCGAGGAAGGATTTCGGAGACGTTTCAATGCTTTCATACCCAAAAAGTCTTTTTAACAATTTGTATTAAAACTCTTACAATACGATATCTGACCTATTTCTCAAAGTCTTTGATTGTCCTCATGACTAAACTCATGTAGTCTCATTTGTCCTGGTGACAAACTTTTAACAACTATCTCTTTGCATACTGAAAATATACAGATGACTCGTTTTACTCTTAATAGGTTTGCATGACAAACTTAAATCTGTACGAAAAAATAAATCATTCATGAATCCAAACAAAGAAATGCACTTTTCTATTAGATACTCGATAGCCCTTTCTGGATCGTGTGTTACATCTAACGTCTTTGGTGAGAGTTGCACTGAAATAAGGCTCCGTAAAGATCACAGGATAAGCACCTTTTTTGGCAGTCTCAGATTGGCGATAGTGACTTTCGCTGTGTTTCCGTCAGATCCGGGTGCCAAAAGTCGACAATCAGTACAAGACGGGTTGCTGCGCCACAGTGCTTTACACCTCGTGCTCAAAGCTGTCGTCAAAGATGAGCCACTCGCCGTTTTCCCATGATCTGTGTTTTGAAAAGAATAAATTGAATATCGTGAAACGTCAAAGTTGTGTCAAGAAGAGCTGCTCTATATGATTCCGAAAAAAATGGTAATTAAATTAAAATTTTAATCCCTCAACCATATAGATAAGTTTACGTAACTTCGTTCATCCTTGTCTTCTAAGGCCTTGCAGGAGATAGATGTGATAGAGCTTTCAGCGGTGAATTACACCGTAGCTTAGAAGCACACAAAAGAGATCTAAATATTAGGTGTCAGGCCATTTGGCCGAATGCCGTTTGGCCGAAAAGTTAAAAAATTGACCTCAAATTACAAGTAGTGAATAGTGAGTAATGAGAAGTAGGAAGTGAGAAGTGAAAAGTAAAAAGTGAAAAGTGAACTGAGAACTGAGATCAGAGAACTTCTTCCTTCATTCTTCTTCCTTCATTCTTCTTCCTTCTTCCTTCATTCTTCTTCCTTCTTCTTTCTTTTTCTTCCCGGGTGGACGATAGAAATGGTCGGGTTTCACATTTTGTAAACCCGAACTCGATTTAGAAAATCCTTTCAAACCCTTTTTCAACCCGAACCCGGAATGAAAAATCATATCAAACCCGAACCCAACCCGTACCCAACAATTTTTGCAGTCTTAAACCCGAGCTGGACCCGAACTATTTTTTTGGCGGAAAACTCAAACTAGATATTTTATATTTCTTTTTACACTCAAAAGGGAAGTAGGCTATGAAGCAAACAACGAATAAGCTCTCTTCAAATTACCAAGAAGCGAAATAAAAAATATCTCACTATTTTATTTATTAAACATCCGTACCCGACCTAAACTCTGATATTTTATCATTTCCTCAAGGTTTGAAAACCGAAACCCGACCATCTCTAGTGGACGATCATGGCTAAACAATTACTTGTAAAACGCAGGTTGATTAACAAAAACATGAGGAACTTAGTAGGGTCAATAGTAAGAATATTGTAATTTAGTATCGGAAGTCATTATAGAGCTTTTGCTATTAACAAGAAGAACTTTTATCATTATCTTGAGCTATGGCTAGTTTGTCCTCAGCATAGCAAAACCTGATATTTTTATGATATTCCGGTGCAAATTTTTGTTATTTTCGCTTGTTATTTTTACTCTCAATTCAAACAAGTTCATATCCTTACTTCTTCCTTCTTTCTCCTTCCTTCTTCTTTTTTCTTTTTTCCTCTTCCTTCATCCTTCTTCCTTCTTCCTTCTTCTTTCTCCTTTTTCCCTTCTTACTTCTTCCTTCTTCCTTTTTCCTTCTTCCTTCTTCCTTCTTTCTCCTTCCTTCTTTCTACTTCCTTCTTCTTTTTTTCATTTTTTCTTTTTCCATCTTCCTTCATTCGTCTTCCTTCTTGCCTCTTCCTTCTTCCAACTTCCTTATTTCTCATTCCTTCTCCCTTTTTCTCTTTTCTATCTTCCTTCTTCTTTCTTGATTCTTCCTTCTTTCTTCTTCTTTGTTTATTTCAGTTCATTCAGTCATAATATTGATTCGTATTGCTTGCTACTCGCTATCTCACTTCTCACTTCACTTCTCATTTCTTGCTTCTACTACACTACAAACCCTTCTTACTTCTCACTACTCACTCCACACACTCAATAAGGAAACGCATTTCAACTATTCGCCAAACAACATTCGGCCAAATAACCCTAAACCAAATATTAACAGCCAAAGAGTTTATAAACCTCCATAAAGGTTAATTGAAAGCTAGCTTTTTTTAGTCTTTATTAAGGTGTTTTTTTAATCTACAGACTAAGTTCAACACCGTTGAAAGCTAGCTAAATGATATCTAGATCCAGAAAACATTTGCTTAAGGTAAAATTAAAATATTCCGAGAGATATTAAATTTATTTTACTCGAGCTGAAAATATGTGGAAAATAAATCCCTTAATTCTTACTCAGCAACGATAATGAGTCGCCATCCAATCTTACAACGACTATGCTGCCGTGCCAAGCATAGTTGCCCCATGTCGTTTTGTTTTTCACGATGCCATTACAACTGTGCTATTTACTCAGATAAGTTATATCTCTATCAGAGAGGACATTCATTGCTAGGCTTGCCAGCAATCCATCCTAGTCCTTTAATCCATTGATAGATTCTTTTGCTGGCCACCAGGGCAGAAGGCCATAAACTATAAACGACATGGGATAACTATGCTTGGAACGGAAGTATAGAAAGCAATCTTTACAGCATTTACTCGACCACCTCAGAAAGCAATACTCCAAATTTTAATCTATTCTATTTGCAACGACCTCACTAACCTCGTTTGCTCCGCGACGCGTATGAACGTATCGCTCGGCACCTTTAGCCCCAGATGTGCCCGTATCCGGCAGTTGGTTGGTCCACAATGCGGCCACACATGCGTTCCCGGGTGCATTACACTGAACTTCACTTGGCCTCGCTTACAGCTGCGAGCCGCCGCAAACTGCTCGACTAGGCGACAAGTCAGCGGCGCTTTGGCACAGTTCTTGTCACTCCGTTGACCTCGGAAAAATAGCTCGAACTGCTTCCAATCACCGGAGTCACGGAGATTCTCCGCTTCGTCTTTGAAGTTCGCAGCCATATTCAGCAGTTTGAGACCTTCATCTCGAATGGCTGCCCATTGTGATCGAATCAATTCCAACTGACTGGCGTATGTGGTTTGCTCAATCGTCCAAAATGGACGTGATGCAAGACCATCGACATTATACAACGATCGTTGATACATCGACAGGAACAGTTTCTTTTCGGCACCTTTGCGATACACATCCAAAGCCTCTTGCTGACGACCTAACCGCTGCAGC
Source organism: Armigeres subalbatus (assembly GCF_024139115.2). NCBI lineage: Eukaryota > Metazoa > Arthropoda > Insecta > Diptera > Culicidae > Armigeres > Armigeres subalbatus. Next base: position 2,774,319 of record NC_085140.1, read on the forward strand.
GCATCACCAAGATGGAAGTAGAACCGACCATCTTGTGTTCCTTCATGTTCGGTTTCGATGCCTTCGCGGAGATATTGCACTGCTTGTTCCATGTCTTTGTCATGATTCTTCAACACAAACCCGTAGTGTACCAAAGCAAACCCATCGTCGATCCAACGCATTAGTGTTTCATGAAGAACAGCTTTCGCTTCCGCTAATCTGTGAACAAGAAGATTCTCATCAAACAACACTGAGCAAACATCCAACACAACAAACCTGTTCGTGAGTAGATAAGTTACCGCCAGCTGATTCCTGTACCTGGGCTCCAAGTCAAACCGCCGAATCAGCTCCTGATGTACATCGATCACCGTCAAGTACTGGCCACGGAACCGGGACCTATCAATGCATCGCTCGCCAGCATCTTTGACCGCCTCGTCATCAGCGGCGTTCCCCAACAACACCACATCGCGGTAAGCCTCAATGGCCTCTCCCAGCAGAACATTGCTTTGCTGCTGCTCGGCCAGGGCATCCAGGGCACGTGCTTTACCAACTAGGGCCCGTACTAGACGCCGATTCTTGCGGAGAAGCGATTCGTATTCTTCCAATGCTCTCTTCGGGTTCTTCAGCTATCGAAAGTCACGTGGAGTTCGAGTGTGCGATGATCGTACATTTATGTGCGTGTATGTGTGGCAATCGTCCGAATATGATGGATGATGTTAGCGCAAATCACACCAAAGCGTTGAGGTTAGGAAAATGCAGAAGAAAATAAATCTTTCAATCACACATTTCAGTGGGTTTTTTGTTAGATTAGTTTCAATGTGGACAACCAATATTAGTCAGGATATGCAGAAATAGTAAGCTCAATCTTTACAATGTTGATGACAAATCAAGCGAATATTGGAGCTCAATTTGTCATTCTTGTGGGTGCAGAAAAAATGAGATTAGTACTTCTATAAAATATAAAGGGGAAATTAACTACAACTAAACATGAAAATCACAGATCGGTGCAGTTTTGACGACGTTCTTTGGTAGTTATTATCGAAAGACAAACATAAGCTATTATGGCTTCCTATTATTATTAATTAGATATGATGAGAATCACAACCTTCTAATTTTAGTCCAAGTCGATTATTCCAGCGCGAACATATGTTCGGAAAGTGTCTGTCCGCTTGCTTGTGTGTCTAACGTTGTCTAATTGCCAATAATGGCACAATAAATGTCTTACTAATGAAGCGAGTCTTAATAATGTACTTATATGTGAGTACTGTCTGATTTCTGTTTAAGTGTATTCTATTTTGAATTCTTAATTATTACTGAGCATTAGGTTAATGTAAACTAACTTATTCGAACCCGAATTCCTATGAAATTTAAAATAGAAAAAATAAGTTCAATAGATTGGATGTAACCTATTCTCGTAAAATCTTACCTCTCATCTAGGTGTCTTCTCGCTCGATTCAGTTCTTCCTCATAGATCTGAGATTCACTTTCCCTAGAGGGAATCTCTATGGAAATAGTATAAAAAAGAATGAAAGGTCAGAGCATTCGAAAATTATGGCAAACAATATATTCCGCGCTGCTTTCTCGACTACAGAATCACATTGAAAATGCTAATTAAGATGAAGTGGATCAGTGAGGCGGGGATGTTCCGGCAAACTGATGGCGCACAAGATGGATGATGACTTAAAATGAGGGCACTCGTGCGCCATCTATCCTACTATCGACTAGTCTATGCGAAGGTTTACTTGTCCAGCTGTCATCTTCTTCTGCCCGTCGTCCTCCGGTTGGGTTGCAGGTTCCTTCTTGACATCAAGCTTGCCGTATTTCTCCTCTAAGCGTCTCATCAGTTCCGAATCATCCACGTCAGAGAGTTCGTCGTCTGAAAAGGGCTCTTCTTCCTCATCGGAAGGGTACTGCCGTAGAAAAACCGAGTCCGGCTCCTCTTCCTCTTCGTAGATCAATTCGTCCTCGTACGACTCATCAGCGTCATCTTCGTCTTCATAAGGAATAAAAAGATTTTCTTTGCTTCCATTGTCCACGTCGCCTTCGGGGGATTGCATGGGAAGATCTTTGTCGGGTAAATCAATATCCAAAACCTTTTCGGGAAGCAAAAACTCCACGTGTTTTTCTTTCGATGATTGACTTGTAGATGCTAGTGCTGCTTCATCAGCAGGTTCGGGTTCGGGATCAGGAATAATGGTAGTTGTAAGAATTTTTATGCTTGCTGTATTTGATTCTATTGGGGAAGGTGCGGCAGGTTTGGGGTCTTGTGTAGGGGGATGCGAATCCGAATGTTGTGAAGTAGGGGACTTTTGAGCCTCACCTTGCTCAAATTCTTCCGTAGAGATCAACGGTTCCTTGTGGAGCCCGTATATGAGTTTGTTGAGCGCTCCCTTGGGAGGCTTTTTCTTCATTAAAGGCGATTCCTTGTGGGCGGTGCTTATGGGAGGATCTTTTGCAGATATTTCAGGAGCAGTTTCAGTAGCTGGTACGGGAGGCACTGGAACCGATTCATTTGTTTGACCAGTCGAGCGATACATTGAGCTAAATTCTTCAAACGTAGTTGGTACGAAGGTACCTATCTCAAGCTCCTGTTCTACCAACTTTTTTTCCTCCTCGTCATATTCTTCCTCTTCTTCGATTTCTTCCAACTCCTCGCTGTAATCGTCCTCCAGTTCATAGTTGTACTCATCATCGCCGGAATAGAGTTCACCTTCATCACCCTCGATGAGAATCACTAAAAGTTAATCAACGAAGCATGGTACGTTGAAAATTTTGGAAACATACAAGTAAGAACGCTATTTAAAATTGATACTCAATTCAATGGTATGGATTATCAGTAATTAAAATAGTGTCAGTGTCACATCCATAGCAAGTCGATTTCCAATCGGAAGTGAACATCAGAAGGCAAATGGACTGTGATCAAGATACCTCTTATGTAAATTGTTTTAATTGAATTTGACCCTAACGAACATTAATGGAGTGAGCGCAAAACACGCGGGCCGACTTCCACCGTGTTGTAGTGGCCATCGGAATTTGTATATAGAGGGTAGAAGGAGATTGAAAATAATAGAGCAGTTATCATTTATCAGAATTGCATAGTTAATATCTTATTTCGTGATTAGGAAACATATATAAATTACGTAACGCTTATGGGGGTGAGAGAAGTGTGACCTTATTGTTCCCATGGGTTGTGATGTTCAATCAACGTAAGCAAAGCTTCGCGGATATACCCACAAAAGCGAAGCTACGATACTTTGACAGTCGACGTCGACAGTCCCTCCGACAGTCCTCCCTCTCTCCTTTCGAGACAGTCGACCAAAAACGTACAACTGTGCGTCAATATGGGATGCTCTGCTGAAACGCTACGACAATGAAGCGTCAACTGTTCCAAGCATTTTAAGATCTTGCACCACTCAAGAAGGAATTGCAGAAAGAGCTTAGTTATCTTGTTGACGATTACCAAAAGCATGTAAGGGTACTTTTGAAGCTAAATAAACCAGTTATCCATTGGGATTTTCATACAAGTTTTTCAAGAGATATCCCATTCGGGCACGACCGAATCCAATTCCGATTCGATTCGCTGAGCTGTCGTGTGCCGGTTTCCCAGAAGCGATTTTTGCTGCAATTGTTTCCGTGATGCATACCAAGGCAAAAATTGTACATCAAAGTACGATTGCCAATGTGGTCATGGAAAACTAAAATTTCCTCCAGTCCTGCACCCTTAAAATACAATATTTTACGACTTTGTCAACTTTGTCGAATTTTGGTAAAATATTGACGAAATATCGGTAAAAGAAGTAACCATTGAAACAAAGATTTCCTCCAGTCCTGTCTATGCATGTCACAAAACGAGTCACGGGAACGTAGCAGTACGTAGAAATCAAGAATCACTGTGCACACTTTTTTTTCGCCAAGATCTCAGCATTTTTTGTTTATTTTTGCCGAGATCTCAGTTAAAACGACGTTTTGGTTGCTGATATACCGTGACCTGCCCTAATTCCGCGCATTGCCTAATACCGTGGATTTTATCCAAATTGATGAATATAGAGGTACTGTCTGTCATACACATCACATTATTTGGCAAAATACACAAATATATATCAGAAAAATGTTAGCGAATTATTATTTGTGGATATTTTTGTGACGTAAATTAGGCGCTAAAAAATAAACGCGAAAAATGTATGGCTCGAACAGCCAAAATTTGTATCCGCTTAGCATAAAACGCTTTCAAGTTATGGTTATGGTTATATTTCCAAGATCTTGTAACTTGATTCTTCATTCAATGACATTTACTACCAATATCTCATTGCCCAGTTTACAGCTGCAAAAAAATGAGCTGGGTACTGATGATATTTACACCAATATCTCAGTAAGCAGTTTACAGCTATAAAAATGAGCTGGGTACTGAAATGGTATTTAAAATGATGAAATTCTTTGCATTTTTTGTACTGACTCAAAACAATTATTGTCGCGAAAATAGGTTATCTTCTTAGCCAGTAGTGCCTAATACCGTGACCAGGCTATACCCTGCTAAATGAGTTGATACTGGGGAAAATTAAAACGTAATAATCACATTGAATACCATATACCACCAGACAATATCGTATAGGTATTGAAATATTCATATTAAATATCTACGACATTTTATGCGGCGCTAGGTTTACTGTGGGAAGCCAATCATTCAGATGAATTATTAATATTGCATGTATTATTCCAATACTTCCACAAAGTAGAGAAACTTCTGTTAGAAGACTGAAGATGATATACAAGACCAATGAGTTTCATACAAATCATCTTCTTTTATTGTGTCGTTCAGTTACACATTTACGAATACAATATCATTTATGCGATATTTACTATTAAGACTATAGACGTAAATATTTTTCCTGTGCAGTTTCCTTTAGAAATGAAGGTACAGTATTTTCAATCTGAATACACAAATCCTCCCATTGTTCTTTAAATCTACTTAGACACTCGATTGGATATCATCTATCTCAAAAAAACCTAAATAAATGTGAAGTAAATTATTTTGAAAAATTACTAATAAACGCTTTTTAAACCGTCAATATTGAGAAATTGGTTAACTTCCCAAGGAAAAAGATTCTTTCCGCAGTAGAGTATCTGTGTAAAATAGTAAATGTTTGCGACGTTTTTAGTATGTATGACCTGATAATTTAATTGAAATTTGTATATGATTCAATTATTTACATACTTTATTATGCGTAATGTGCTCTTAAGCTCATCATTTGAGCTTGTTTGATAGGGCACGGTATTAGGGCAATTTTCTGGCGCGGTATTTGGGAATCTTCTTCGAACATGTACGCGGTATTAGGTATATTCATAAGTAAGTCAAATGTTGAATACTATTTTCTTTCCATTTTTTTTTATGAGTTGAAGGCTACAAACATGTTATCCAGAAAAACATACATTAGGCTCTTTTGAGTGGAAATGCTTAAACCCTCTAAGATCGTTTTTATCTCCATCAAAGTTAATTTCAAAGTTAGTTCTTTGTAGATCTATGCGATGCGTATTGACAATCGGATCATAACTGTGGGTCGTCTTCGTGTCTTATGCAACTTGACCTCGACTTCTGAGTCAAGTACAAGACTTTTATTTCGAAGACGACCACACAATAAATGAAGCGTCGAAATACGTATCTGCAAAAGATAACGAAAATTAACTGGTGGAATTGAAATGGACAGTACTTAATTCGTCTTGTAGACGGTTTAATAATAAACATATGTAGTCCTTCACAACCTTTTACTATTGATTACCATACCGACTAGTTTTCAACATAGATGATTGTTACTAGTAATTGAATTTTATAAAGAGAATTTATTGTGGACACGTCCTTAACCCCACGGTAATAGGGCATGTCACGGTACAGTAAATATTTTGCTGAGAATCCGCAAGCGATTACAAGGGGTCTGGTTGATAACAGTAAAATCCAAAAGTATCATCTTCAAACTGTTATTTGAATATACTGCGTGATCGGATTAGTTCCATTTTGCCACTAGCACCCAGGGACCTCCGGAACCATAATGTAAAGCAGTAGTGAGGACAATTTACTCTCAGTTTAATTGGTTTGAAATAACTCAGCTTTTCTCAGTACATTCCTTCAGGGGCTACAATTAACCCAATGACCAGTCGGTTAACCAAATTTTGAAGAAGCATTTTCCTCTAATAACTGATCATGTGATCCGAAAAAATCATTTTGGCCGCATTTGACCTAGCAACGATTCGAATCCCAGCAAACCAGAAACTTGTGCTAGCACAGTGTTGGAAAACAAAGCAAAGCCATTGAATATTAGATAAAAGGTTTTACTTCTTCATTGGGATCGATAAGAGTTGAAAAGCTAAAAAAAATATTTGTTTTGTAAAATCATTAGTTGTTGGTTGGCATTAGATGATTGGAGAAGCATGTCTATATCCTCAGTGTTCATCACGGATCTTTCCTAAAATTTACCAGATATTGGTCCAAAGTTGTATATTTTCTTAGTCCTGCTGCTTCTAATAGCGATTCCCGCCATCAACCAACTCACTTTAGAGTTGAATTTCTTAGACTCACTCCATAATTGAATTTTTCTTAATTCAAATAGATTTGATGTAAATTTCGGTCACCAATCAACCCACTCAAAAGTTGGGTTTTTCTTGGTGCGACTTGGTTCAATAGAGGTTCCGATCATCGAACAACTCTCGCTTAACTTTTCAAAAGGTCCTAAGTAACATTTTTTTCATGAATTAATTTGAGTACAGCAATCAAAAGCTTTCATGTTGTTCTGTTGATTCCGCTACTCAAAATAATTCATGAAAAAAATGTTACTTAGGACCTTTTGAAAAGTTAAGCGAGAACTCACTTCTTAGCTAAATTTCATTGAACTAACTATAGGCTTAATAATGTCTTCAAACCAGTTGATTCAAAAGTATAATTTATGTCGCTCTTGTTCGCGTGACCAACATCCAGTTTCCTTGGACAGTATGTTTCTTCGGAACTCAGCGGTCAAATCAAAAACTCGGTGGACTGTAATTTCTATCACGTTTTTTCGCAAAAAAACCGTTTACAAGTGAATTTTCTCTACAACACAGTTGTCAAATTCTAATAAGCGTCCCAGTGTAAAAAATATGCACACTCAAACAAAATGAGATACACACTGAGAAAATAATTTAAGCAAATTAACGGTATCTTTAACATTCACCCCCCGGAGCCGGATGGCTCTACTCATCTTCGTCACGTATAGGTAAAATCGCAACTTGGGTGGTCGGTCTCAGATAAACGCCGCTCTTCGTCCTTACAGCTACAACGCGAATGACCCCGTCCTTACCGGGGTGTACTTCCACAATTCTTCCCAACTTCCATGTTTGTGGTGGTACGTTTTCCTCTTTCAGTAGCACAAGAAGTCCTACGCGTAGCAGCTCAGAACCCTTATACCACTTCCCTCGTTTCTGTAGTCCGGTAATATATTCACAGGACCACCTGCGCCAAAACGACTCCTTTCTTTGCTGGATTAACTGATATCTGGTGAGCGTATGTTGCTTCAAGTCAATGTAGGACGGCTCAGCTATAGCCGTCAGCTCTCGACCAACCAAAAAATGCCCGGGGCTGAGTGCCCTAAAATCGGTTGGATTATTGCTCTGCTCAACCAGTGGCCGGGAATTGAGTATAGCTTCTATTTGAACTAGTAGCGTACACATTTCTTTATATGTTAAATAGGCCTCCTTCAGCGTTCTGTACATATGTATCTTCATCGCCTTTACCCCGGCCTCCCATAAACCTCCTTGGTGGGGAGCCCTGGGCGGCATAAAATGCCAGTTTATTCCTCTTGGTTGACAGAAGGTTGCCACCTTTTCCTCCAGAATCTGCGACTTCAACAAATGCAAAAACTCTTGAAGCTCCCGTTTAGCTCCAATAAAATTGGAGCCATTGTCTGAATAGATATCGGATACGTTTCCGCGTCGCCCAACAAATCGTTGCAACGCTCCAAGAAATCCTTCGGTGGTCATCGAGTTCACCAATTCTAAGTGAATAGCCTTGGTGCACATACAAACAAAAAGACAAACATATACATATACTTCCGGATCTTTTCTTCTTATCTGATTTATTCGCTCGACAATTGAAGATAAATCGACACACATATGCAAATATTCTTTGCAGCTTCCTGAAGCTGCTACACGCCAAAATTTCTTCGTATGGGTTATTTGTTTCATCTTTAACCACAGCTACTCCAGCAACAACACTGTTTTCAACACACTGTTCCTCAAAATCTCCGACCTCTGTGGACGGCGCATCGTACGGAACACGAAGGAAATCGGGTCCATTCCACCATAACTCACTGCACATTAGTTCATTCGGTTGCACTCCACGCGAAATTAGATCGGCGGGATTTTCCTTCGTGCTTACATACCTCCATTCGGAGTGTGGGTTCAAATTCTGTATCTCAGTTATACGATTTTTTACAAATATTGACTTCGGGTTTTACTCTTTTCAACCAACAAATCACTATTTTCGAGTCCGACCATAGAACAATTCGATTGATATCGACGTCTAAGGTTTCGCGCACTGTTTTAATCTGTCTGGATAACAAAACGGCCGCACAAAGCTCCAACCTTGGAACTGTCATTTCCGCCGGCATTGCTCCATCCTTCTCCTTCCTTTCTGATTCCTTAAGCGGGGCTACTCGTGATTTACCACAAAGCAATCTCACTTCTCCAACGCCGTCAGCAGTTCTGCTCTTCAGATACACACAACAGCCGTACGCTTTAGTTAGTTAGCGTCCAAAAATCCATGTAGTTCGAACGTTATTGGATTATCCACTGTCACAAGCCTTGGTATCTTCATATTGTTTACACTACATAATTCCGTTCTCAGTTTACTCCAAACCACAAACTCTTCGTCCGGAATCGAGTCATCCCAATCCATATTTTTCCGCCAAAGCTGTTGTAGCACTATCTTGGCTAGCACTACGATTGGTCCCAAAACGCCGAGGGGATCGAACAATCTTGCAATCTCGGACAATACTTCACGCTTTGTCGGAATACCCATGTCCGTCATCGGTTTGACACGAAACATAAAGTGATCGGTAACAGGGTCCCACAAAAGTCCTAGCGTCTTTATAACTCCGTTAACTTCATTGTCTTCGAAGCTGAGATGTTTCTCACGATCCTCAATTGGCACTCCTTTCAGTAACTGCGGATTATTAGCGCACCACTTATGTAGCTTAAATCCTCCCTTGTTTAATAACTTCTGCAAATCTTCTCGCAATTGCTTCGCTTTTTCCAGTGTGTCAGCGCCAGAAAGTGCGTCGTCAACGTAGAATACCTTCGTAAGTACCGCGCTTGCTTCAGGAAATCTTTCACCTTCATCTTCGGCCAACTGAAGAAGACAGCGAGTTGCTAGAAATCCTGCCGGGCCAATACCGTACGTCACCGTTAATAGTTCCAAATCCATTATTGGCTGCGCTCTGTCTCCTCTCCACAAACATCTCTGATACTTCGTGTCGTTTTCATTTACCATTACTTGTCTATACATGCGCTGAACATCCGCAGTAAAAACGTAATTATACAAACGCCAATTCAAAATTATATCAAATAGTGGTTTCTGTACTGTTGGAGCATCCATTAAGATATCATTCAATGACACATCGTTGGTTGTTTTTGCGGACGCGTCAAAAACCACCCGCAACTTAGTCGTTGAACTATCGGGTTTTAGTACGCAATGGTGTGGCAAGTAATATCCTTCTCCCAGCTTAGCTTCATCAGCATCCAAAACTCTTGCATGGCTCAAATCTATGAACTCATTCACGAAATCCGAGTACATTTTCATTACTTCAGGGCACTTCTCCAGTCTTTTCTCAAGAGCCTTGAATCTCCACTCCGCTTGGTCTCTCGAATTCCCTAGTCTATTTGCATCTTCCTTGAATGGAAGCTGCACGATATATCTACCGTCCTTTCCTCTGGTATACGAAGCCCGGAAATGTCTTTCGCAAGCATCATTCGGTCATTTGGTCGTCAATCATCCAAAAACGTTCCAGTAACAAACTCAGATGATCGTCCCTCCTATCGTTAACTTCCGCCTGGCAAATCTTGACGCTGGATACACCTCGATCAGCATTAAAAGATCCAGCCACCAGCCATCCCAGTAAACTTTCCTGCAGCAATGGAAGTTCGTCGGACATCCTAATTTTCCCTGCTTGCATCAGCTCATAGAAAACATCTGCTCCAATAAGCATGTCCACGCGACTGGAGCGGAAGAACCCTGGATCTGCCAACTGAAGCTCATCTGGTATCGGTCAATTTGAAGTGTCCAACTGCATTCCTGGTAGTGCTCCTGTCACGCGTGGTACTATCAAGAAGTCCAAGGAGAGTACACAGTCCGAAGCTCTAGACCTTACGGTAGCTTTGACTCTGAATTTCACTGTCATTCGAGTTCCGTTCACACCAACTACTGGTATGTCTACGCCTTCCTTGCGTAAACGCAGTAAATCACTTATTTTTTGGGATACAAAATTCGCCATTGCTCCAGAGTCCAGTAATGCACGACATCTTTGTGGCACACCGCTACTATCGAAGACATCAACGATCGCTGTCGCCAATAACACCTGCTGTACTGCATTCTGCAACACTGGAACCGCACACGTTGCTACAATTCTCGGTGATTCCTTCGTCGCTGCCGTACCAACAGCAGCCTGCTTCGCCGATGTATCATCTATTGCCGTCTCCACCTTCTCTGGTTTTTCGTCGATATGCATTAGGGGATGGTGTCTCTTCTGACATTCACACAACCTGCTGGTATCCATCTTGCAGTTGGCTGTTCGGTGTCCTCTCTTCAAGCATCCAAAACAAAGACCACACTGCTTTGCTTTCGCATAGCGACTGCTTACGCTCATCTTCTTGAAAGCCTCACATGCTTCCACTAGGTGATCGTTGTCACAAACCGGGCACTTGCTTTGCTGTACTGAAGCTACATGCGCCTTAACCGGAGCAGCAGCAGGAACACCACTCCTAGCAGAACTGACATTTCCTCCTCTTGACTTCCCCGACATCAAAGAATCCTCACATCTTTCCAACATATAACAATGATTTCTCAGAAAATCCACTGTATCCGCGTATGATATCGATCGATCGATATCAACGATATCTATGAACCTATCCTTGAATTTGTACCAATTTTCATACCGACCATCGAAGGTCGGCAGCGGAGTCTGCTGCATCAAAAGTGACGGTACTACTTGGAATGCAGCTCTAGAACTACCAAGCTGGTTGGTTTGAACTTCCATCAACTTCCTATCGATTAAGTGTTGATCAGCAGTTGGCTGTTGTTCCTTTTCAAGCTGATCAATCATTTCTGCCAGCGAAATCCGTACAAACTCATACAATTCTTCAAAGTTTATCAATTTGTCCTCAAACTCCGTTCCCTTTGTAGCATCCGCAATGTAGATTCGGTTCAGGATCGAATTATATTCCGTATATGCATTTGTTACAGTCTCCACATATAATTTAAGAGCGTGTATAGTGAACTTACCAGCATCCTGGTTCGCAGCCTGTATGGCGCGTCTGATTCGTTCCACCTTACCTTGTGTTAACGAGAGACATCTGTCCAAGGAAGCTACTGTTTCCGCCATCTTCGTTTGATTACGACGGGCTTCTTGTTCTTCCTTTTGTTCACGAATATTACCAAAGGGTGTTCCTCCGCTGGTAAATGCTCCTGGTGTGTGGAACACGGACGACGACAATGGAGAGGCAATGGGAGTTGAAAATAAAATCCGCTTCTGCTTCCCGGATCTCAACTGCATATCACTTCACTTCACTCAAAGAGTTTCACTTTTTTTTCAATTTTGGACGAATTGTCACGAAGTGACATCACTCTTCACGAAGTACTAGGGGAACTGTACCGGTTTTGGCCATGTTCCTAATTTGGCCAATTTTGCGAATAACTCCAAAAATAAAGCAATTTGCAAGGGTTTTATTAGTTCTAACAAGAGATATATCCCTCACGATTCAACTCTGCTTTCAACTGATCGATTATTTTGGAAAAATATGTACGCTATTCAGCAACCTAATGCCTGGCCAGTTACTGCATACAGTTAGGTCACCCTGTTTTTTGGCATCTTTACTAAGATAGGGCATCCAGTCAACAGTAGTTGAAGTTTGTCGTAGGGTCAGCTATGAGCATCTCGGCTGATATGCGATCAACCCCAAGGGCTTTGCTCGATTTTATGCTTTGTATGGCCGTTTGAATCTCTAGCAGTGATGCGTCGGATCCTATGCAGAGCATGCCGATGGGTAGCGACTTGGCTGGCACTTGAATAAGCTGTTCGAAGTGCTCGCCGGTCAGTTGGGTCGTTCAGTAGCTGACCATTAGAATCTTCCACAGGCATCGTTGCCTTCATCTTCGCTCCGTTTAAGCGTCGTGAAACATAGTAAAGGCAGCGAATGTCCCTTGTTGCTGCGGCTCTCTCCTTCATCAGTGAAAGAGTCCGCCCATGCTCGCTTGCCCCGTGGCTTAAGCCAAACTACCTATTACTAAGTGAGTGCGTATATTCTGCGTAAACTTTAATATCTTTTTGTAACCGTCTAAGACGAGTTAAGTAACTCCATTTAATTCCACCAATTATTTCGATATTTTTGCAGATACGTATTTCGACCACAACTGTGTGGTCGTCTTCAGTGTCTCGTACTTGACTCGAAAGTCGAAAGTCGAAATACTCACTATGCACTTTTGCGAGCAACGTAATTAGTGAACGGTCCCATAGATATCGGCAATGGATATTATCCATATTACACAGTGCCAAGCGAGAATTCACATAACTATAAATTCATGGCACACAAACTCTACTATCAATACCTTTTTAACCTAAAGAGGTGCGAGGGAGCCCATTTGTGAAAAATTAATAAAAAATTCGTTTTCTCACCCTAAAAATCTACTATTTTCATTGGCTGTTAAACCATGTTCATGTTCTTAAACCAATTTTTAATGAAACAAATGTTATTGAATTGCTACAATATATATTTTGGGTTCTTCAGATTCTTATTTTCAGTTTGAAATTTTAGTCCCTAATATGGTTTGCACCATTGTAATGCATTGTACAAATAATGTTCTCGTTTCAACTGTGCATACGTATTCGTGATTTGTCCCACACGCAAATGTTGCAAAAAAGACATTTCAACCGCCGTGGGAGTGTCCCGACTGTGAAAGGGTCTTAGACCAAGAATAGAAAGGTTGTAATCATCCAGTGATCTTGTTTAATGTCGATCCCGTGAAAAATTTCAGAACCGATCGCTATTTTAGTTCTCTCCCTGTAGAAAACGAGCCAGAGTAGACGCGATGGCGCATTGATTGACATTGATAATAATTGTTATTCCTTCCCGTGAGTCGCGTCACATCAGAGGTGGCGTTTGCTCTTGCGGACACCTAAAAGCGTGTATCTGACCAAGCATCCCTACTAGAGTGTTTTGGTGTTTGCTCTTGCGGATGGCCAAACAATGAAGTTGGTTGCTAATTCTAGAAGGCGACAACGTAAACTTTTTTTTTAATCTTTATTTAGGGGGAAAACGGCTTTGCAGGTTTTGTTCTATTATTGGCAGGGGGTTTTTGTTCAATAAATTTTATGAAATTTGGCCACAATATTCTTGATATGCAAAGAATGTTTAGGCCAAATTTGAGCCTAGTCAGTCATAAAAAACCCCCCTGCCAATAATAGAACAAAACCTGCCAAAGCCGTCATTCCCCCTAGGTGTTTTTTTTATCTTAAAATTAAGTTCAACGCCGTAATCACAAAGTAAACACAGAGATCTACATTATGACTTCAAGTAAGTATGTTCGTCCGTGTTCGTATCTCGAACGCACTCAAAATTATGCGGACAAAGGGTATGTGGCCGCCATCGAGCGGGTGATGTAATTCCAATCAGAAGAAGAAGAATGTGTATATTAGACCTACTCATTATTTTCAAAAGTATTTCAAATCTCATTTGATGTACATACTCCTAAAATGTCATGGACTTGACTGCAATGTATCAAAATGAGTGCAAATAAAAGCGAATCAATGGAAATCCACTGCTAGGTGGATTAACCCGGATTTCTATTTTTGACATTGCTCAATGCAATGATCAAGCATCTTCTTCTTCCAACTAGAACTTAGCCGGCTTTTCAACAAGCAACAAGTATTCTACACGGGTAAAATCCGTTCCCAGAAATGAGAAAATAATTCATGATTCCATGAATCCGTCGTGTTTTCATGCCACGAAAATACATCATGAATATAATTCATGATTTCATGATTTATTTTCGCGTAACGCACCCAATGCGTTACAATTTGCTGTTAAAATCGACAGAATAAAAAAATATCAACAGGAGATTCGAACTCGAGTACACTGAGCGAGAGTCCGGTGTGGTACCTCTCAGCCGTTCCTACTTCTTGGGAATGGAATGTTCAAAGTATAACCGGTTATGCATACTGTCTACTGATGAGGATTTCCTAGTACCATGAATAATGTTTCCTGAAATCATGAATTATAAAAACATGGTTTTATGAACTGACCTGATTCATCATTTCATGATTTTTTATTCATGCCTGTGGGTATGCATTTGTTTCCGTGTATTAGCATTTCCTTAGTTATTTATTGAAAGCTTTTCTATGCCCGCCATTGCATGAGTATGTATCTTGTGTGGCAAGTACAATGGATACTCTATTCCCAGGGAGTCGAGAATGTTTCCAACCCAAAAACATCCTAGACCGGAACGAGATCTAACTCGCCATCTCCGGATTGGCAACCCTACGCCTTTGCTTGCAAGGCTATTGGAGACCCAAGCATATGGTATACTTCATATTCTAAGGTATTTTTTCTGAACGTCCACTCCCATTGAATTCAATTCAATTTCCATCGATTCATTATAGTACTTACCGTTGCCTTCGATGAACTCATCACGATCGCCATGTCCACTGCCAGCGTTGATGAAATCTTCAACTACGGACTGAGAGTGTTGGGCGACTCTTTGCATCGGGCTTAACAACTCTTCAATCAGCTCAGCCTTCTTCGCCAGACTGGCGGCTGCCATCTCTGTGTGCAGCAGTCGTTCGCTCAAATTTGTAGCCAGAACCTTTTCCTGCTGCTGACCAGACGAGGGATAGTTCTCTCGCGGTTGCTGGTCTGTGCTGTCTTGAATCGCGGAACGAAAGCAAGCAGTATTGAAACCAGTTGAAAACTTTGGACACATTTGAACCGTAACAATTACACGAATTCTTCACACCATTCATTGCATGCAGTACACTAGGTAAAATACACTACCACAATTTTATTGTATTAAACACTTTTTCATGTGAAGGACTCGCTCTTAATACAAGGCGCCAGCAGCTGTGTGTGTACCCTAAATATTGCGTAAATATACTACAAACATGTGTGAAAATGTGAACATTGCAATAGAAATGGAAAGTGCAATTTATTAGCGAACAGACACGTGGTTTTGTGTGTTAGAACTTTTAAAATTTGAACTAAAAATATTCCAAAATTGATAGTAAACGGACACCGAATAAAAGGCAGGTGTTAGGCCATGCAACAAAATAGCCACAAAATAAAAACAAAAAACAAATGTTTAAAAGAACCACGATAATAAAACATAACTTATAAAATGTAACATCAAATATTACAAAACAACAGAACATCGAGTTTAAGAGATAAAGAAAGGCACGGCTGACACTCACTCGTTGGCGCCGTTTGGTCTTTGGATGTAGCGTCTGGTGGTGGAGTGGAACCACGTGCGGAAGGCATCAGAACGATTCGAGCAGCGCCAACCAGGGCCGCACCAACCAAGATTTGCACCACAACTGGAAATGTCAGAATAGGCTCGGTCAGCAAATCCGAATCATAAACCGATATTCAAATGTAAGTACTTTTTTGAAACAATTTTCTTATCAAAATAATTTTGAATTGTCTGATTCTCTGCAAGTGAGAAGCAATAAGTTGCACTTTCTCAGGGTCGGCATTGATGTGAAATGAGTGATTGAATGAGCTTGATTTATTCCATTGTGATTCTGTAGCTCTTCAAAAAAACAGGAGAGCGATTTCTCCCAAGCAAGGTCTTGACGAATTGAAATAATACTTACGAGAGGATTCTTCTCTGGGCTCATTTTTCTCTTGTTGTTGCTTCTGCTGACTTCGTTGCTCTTGCTCTTTCCGTAGCTTCGCGAGGTACTCTTCTTCGCCGTCATCATTGTCGACGAAATTTTCAAAATCATCACCGTCGTTATCATCATCGTCATCATTATCGCCGTCATTGTCGTTGTCGGGCTTTCTGTCATTCAGTTGGTCATCGTCGTCCTAAGGAAAATATGATCATGAGTAGACAATTTGCATTTAATTTACTCTTCGAGTTCGAGCAAGCCGAGTATTGGAAAAGAAAGCCAAAACCTTACCTTAGAGTTCTCTTGATTGAAACTCGTTTGTGTGGACACTTCTTCCTTGGGCATGTTCATCATATCAGCTAATTTGTTGTAGTTCTCCACAAGCTCATCCATCTGAGTTTTAAGTACCTCGGCACTAATCACAGCCTCTGCGGGCAGTTCGTTTCTTACGGAATCTTCTATCTTAACAGTCTAAAGGCACGCGTGTGCAATCAAATTTAAACTCAGAACGAACTCATAATCAAAAGAAAAAAAAGCATCCTACCTTTTCAAAAGCAGCCCTTTTTACGATGACATTTTCAGCAGTCTTAACCTCTCGTTTCTGAACCATGTCTAATTTCAAAGTGTTAACTTGATCATTCAAAGCGTTAGTTTTGTTCTTTAATTTGCAAATATTAAGGCATAAATGAGAAACTATTTGTAAAAATAAAACTATACAACTACTAACCTCCTCGTCAAATGGTGCGTTTCCATCATCGTCTTCATCAAACTGGTCATTATCTTCCTCACCATCGGCATCGTCGTCGTCAGCCGTTAGATTGTTAGGTTCATCGTCGTTATCATCATTATCGGCCTTTTGACTGTAAACGACCGGTTCTGGAAATTGAATTATTTATTAATAGAGTCTGCTAACCCAAATTTTGAGCAGTTTATCATCGAAGAGCGTTGCATTTACTTTCCGGACCATTATTTGACAGAAGCCTAACTCATAAGGATTTCTAACGCCGTGTCTTATCAAGTGAGCACCTAAATAGGCTAAGTCAACAACAGATGAGAATTCTTGAAGTGTTACGTCTGTGTGTCTGTTCATAATAATGTCTGCATATTTGCGCCCTTCTATTACATGAGTTAATTTTTAAATATCCGTTGTATTGCTGTTTCCATCATCAGCCTCACCGTTTTCGTCACCATCATCATCGTCATTGTCTTGATCATCCGGAACATCGTCATCCGGATCATCATTAACTCCATCATCATCATCATCATCATTATTTGATTGATCCAATTCAGGTTCCTTCTCATCGTCATCATCGTCGCCAGCACCAGTATCCTTTTCATGATCATCATCGCCGTCACCATCTCCATCGTCCTCATTATTGTCATTGTCGTCATCGGGTTGATCGTCCGTTGTCTTCGCGGTTGGTTTGGTAACTTTACACGCGCGTAGAATAGAACAAATTTTGCTTTCTCAGTAAACACCGGCCAATTGGGGTATGTCAAAAGTCGCACACAACACATCAAAGCTGCAGCAGATGGACGGTATAAGCCAAACGGAAAAGATAAAACCAACAGGAGAAGATGTTTTGCGCTCTCAACAGTTTGTTGTCTTACGCATGGTGTGGGCGGATCCGGAAACGAAGGGAGGATGATGGAGCACTCCAAACACGCATAGAAAAAAAACACCACAGTAATTGGTACTGTGCGACGCAAATACACAAAGCAGAGAACGCTTGTAGCGGAATGCGGAGGTTTCCACATGTACTCACTCGTATGTCGGGTTAAAATTTGAAGTAGGAAAATACCGAATTACCATCATCATTCTCATCGTCATCGTCGGCGTCTTCGTCACCGTCTTCGACGAAATCATCTTCTACTTCTTCATCATCAATATCGGCATCAGCCTGATCGTCATCATCATCGGCTTCATAGCCACCTTCATCTTCTTCTTCTTCATTGTCATTAGTATCTGGAGTTTGATCGGGAAATTGGTCATTTTCCAATGGTTGGGAAATTTTGATAATCTTGTTAGTTCTCTCAAATCAATCATCATAGCAAAGCAGTAAACTTAGAAGCCAATAATGAATCAGTTGTCACAGTGGCAAGTAGGAGATCCAGCATAGAGCAAAGTCACGAATGAAACATTGAATCGACTTACCTTCATTATCATCATCATCCTCTTCATCCGCCTCAACAGCGGCTTCTTGTTTAGCCACCTTCTTCACGGCAACAATTTCTTCGACTTCATCATCATCTAGCTTTGGCAGCTCGCCTTCTTCTTCATCTTCCAAGTCATGCTCATCGTCGTGATCTTCCACTTCAGCGTATGGAGCACCGTCGTCTTCTTCGTCCTCTTCACCGTGGTCATCGTCGCCGCCATGCGCTTCATCTTCGTCATCGTGCTCATCCAACTGGTTCAGAGCTTCCAGAATCTCCTCATGGTGATGATCATTTTCACGTTCTTCATCTACCCAACCGTTGAAGTACTCGGCATAACGGGATTCCGATAATGGTGTATCGGCATTTGAAACGCCTCGGTTTTCCAGAATGATCAATCCGATTAGGGCGCCCAACCCGGTCAGGAGAATGAAGAACACTATTTTGGCGCACCAGTGACCGCCGGTGCCGTGGTCATTGTGCAAATGCATCTGGATGTCACCTGGCTCTTTGGCAACTTGAGCGGCTCCAGCTGTTACCTTGGGGCTGGGGGTTTCCTTGACGGTGTCTTCATCGTCTACAGAAAGGTAGTAAATAGGAATGTAAAATAAGTAAAATGAAACATAATCTTCAAATATTTAAAATGTTGCAAAATGTTGCAAATTTATTCATTCGAAAAATCATTTTTTTTTTCCGAAAACATAAAATTTATTCAAGTTACAGACACATATAGGGGAACTGTTCCTATCTCCATCTCACTGAACATATTCATCTCATCGCAAAACAAAGAAATACAGCACCAATCTCGTCGCTTCTTTTTGCTAACACGCGTGCTGACTGCTGAAAAAAGTCACAAAAATAAGAAACCAACCAAATTCCTTTTCATTCCTTTGTTTTTGATGGGATGGAAATAGGAGCTATGGGATGAAGTGCCGAACCGTTCCCCTATATTTAATTTTTTAAATTTATGTCGTCCGAGATATGCGAAAATTCCTCACTGGACAAACACCCTATATCCTATCTTTCTGCTTATATCTAAGCCTAACAACAACACAACAAACACAGGAGAAATATTTATCCAAATTGGAAGAAAACAATTTTCCTAAGAATGTTCGTAATATAAGCAGAATAATACCCAAAAAATAACCACCACTTATTAATAGAGCTACAACATGTGATCTTTTCCGCGTGCTCGGCTAACGAATGGCCGGCATCAGCTCACGCGCACATCACCATGCCAACGTGGCAGCTGTGCCTACTTTTTCGCAACGGAATCGCGTCGTGATGCCGGCACCGTTCGTAAAACTTTCACTCTTCTTTTATTTCGCCGCTATTTGTATATTTTCCGTCTTGATTTGACAATTATCAAACCATAATGCAAATCACTGTTGTTTATAGACAGCTTTTTATAACGTCTAAGGGAACATCCACAAATTACGTGACGCTTAGAGCGGGGGGGGGTTGACTGAAGTGTGACAATCCATACAAAAGTTTTCAATGATTCATACAAAAAGTGTGACATAGGGGGAGGGGGGTTGAAAATGGCCAATTTTTGCGTTACGTAATTAATGGATCTTCCCTAAACTGCAAAGCTGCACTTCGAGAAAGAGTGGTTTATAAATAAATGAAATAGGGAAAATAACGATTTTGACAAACGGTTATTGCGCATCAGCACTCCCCTGCAAAACCATACCAAAATTTTGTTTTACCATGTTTAACTGTATTCTCCTAGTATGAAAAAAGGTTACTGTTGAGATTCACCTACCGAATTCTTGGTAAACACATGTGCGCTAAGACCCATTTCCACACACATCGTAATCTTATAATAGGAGCAATCCTACACAAAATACCAGTAAATCGGTAAATCCTTTCGGGGTTTCTTCACCTCAATATTATTGTCCATGTTATGCTTTCATTTTGCTCAATTATTCGAATGTTCTTCTGAATGATTTGCCGGAAATATAATCATTCAAAAATTTATGAGTTTTTTAGATGGAGAACAGAATGTATGGAGACGCACGATAGGTTGTGATCATTCTCCTCAGAGCACCAATCGCTGATTATAAAAATTGATTATTAAAATACCAATTTAAATAATAAATAATTCTGTTGGATGCGACATAATTACGATTGAGGTTATGACCGTTAACACTTGATAGACCAGGTGGTCTAATTCCTGATTTTTGATACAATTTCCGTCCGTCTATTTCCAACATTATTCTTGCTGTTTATAACTCAGATATTTAACTTCGACACTCAATACTGTTATCGAGAGATAGATACTGATCGAATAATTACATAGTAACGATCTACAACACCCTCCCCTAGGCCATTTCAATGTGGCGCATCAGAAGTCTATGATCCTGGTGCCAAAGGTAATTGCACTCGAACAAAATAATGCGACGCCTTTTGCCTCGTGGCGATGAGGACACAAACGCCGTTAGAGAAACAACGAGCAATTTGTTGATTGTTGACGGTTTTTTTCTCGTTTTTAGCTAGTTATTTGGTTGAACGGAAATGTAGGTCGTCATTTGTCCGACAAGCAGTTATCCGGTCAGAAAACGAATGTGATTTATTTTTCTCGAAATGCGCAATCTACTTTTTGCTAGGTATTTTTTTGCGCATCTTGTCTCAACTGTCATACTAGGATGAATCGCAGATCTTCACGAATGATCAAAATGTTTTATGAAAAAAACCTCTAAGAAATTTTTCCTTTTTAGGAGTTACAAATTGTTTCTCATATTAGGATTTGCTTTGTTTTCGGAGTGAAATGATAGCCTTCGGTACAACTTTGTTGTACGAGAATGGCAAAACGTAGCTAGTAGACCCGTAAGCAGAGGCAATTTTGATAATGTGTAATCCAATATACATACTAATGAATAAATTTCCTTTTTGAGCTTTCCAAGGGATGGTTTCTTTGAGGAATCAATCAAATCATTACAACTCAAATCCATTACAACTGTGGGGAAGTGTACCGATCTACATGGGTAGTATTCCAAAAATAATTTCGGAAGGCATTCCTTATAGAATTGTCAGAATCAATCTTAGAAGAGTTTTTGAAGGAATTTCCAGAAGAACTCCTTAAAAAATTTCCTTAGGTCCTAGGTAATTTGGACATTCATTCAGAGATTCCTCCAGAAAACCCTCCGGAAAGGCCTTTGTATTTTTTCAGAAATTCCTTTGGAATTTTCTCCAGGAAGTCTAGGACGAAATTCCTTCAGTATACCATGAAAAATTCCTGAAAGGAATAACTCCGGGAAGAATTCTAATTTGGAGGAATTTCTAAAGGAACTTTCGAAGAAATTTCCAAAGGTATTTAAGTGTTAAACCTATTTTAAATCAAAAAAACATTTAAACAACAGCTTCGTGGCCGTGCGGTTTGCGACGTCAATCGTCTAGACGCATGTGCTGTGGAGTGTGGGTTCGATTTCCACCCCGGTAAGGGGAAACTTTTCGTAAAGCGAAAAGTTGTCCACTGGTTCACTGGGTGTTGTGTGAAGGTCCTGTCCGTTGTCTCATGCTAGATGTTAAGTGTTCAGTCTGTGCGACCTCTGGTCGAAGACGGTGATTCTGTCTTTTTATAAACAGTTTGAAAAAAATAAGTAATTTACAAACGAATTTCTGAAGAGATTCCCGAAATAATTCATAAAGGAATTTTTAAAGAAATTTCCTAAGGTCTACAAAATATCTTGAGGATTTTCCAAACGAATTTCTGGATTTGTATCCGAAGTACTTTCCAATGAGCTTATGTGCTGTGATGCGGCAATGTCCTAGTGGAGGATGTAATGTAAACTTTTGCTGAACAGATACAAGCTATACTGCCGCTAATCCCAAGTTGAGCACATCTGTATATGGAGGTGCTCGACTCGCGGTTAGCGGCAGTATAGTTATTAGGATGTTTAACTGTAGCTAGCAATTATTCAAAAAACCTTAAAATTCATAAAAAGCATGATATGCCTTTCCCCGTGAAGGTAAGGTGGTAAGGCCACCTGGAAAGCCGGCAATGCGCTGGCACGATACCATGGTGTTCTTCTAAAAAAGCGAGTTACGATGTTCGGTGCTGCAAGGACACGCAGCTAACCTTGAGGGTGCGTTGTGCACTGGCCCCCCTTTGAAGCATTACTTTCTGGTTGTACCGAAGGGACTATGGGCTTGGCGGCAATGGAAACGGTTTAGCGGGTCGGGGATGTAGTCCTGCCTCCCTCGGTGATCCCTAACCCCGCACTTCCTGGTCAACCCAGGATGTCTGTTGAACAGATTCCCCCTCCATTGTTTAGGGAAAAAAAATAGAATGTGTGTACAGCATAGGTTCTTAGTCATCGAAAATCAACGCCAGGGGCTAAATTGCTTTCCAACAGGCCAATCTGATCCTAAGTTTGTCACCATACTCAAGCAGTGCAAAGATCTGAAAAGATACCACTGAAGGAAAGGCTTGAGAACCGCGAGAACAATCAATCAAAAAGGCCATGTACCATATTTGTCTATGAAAAATGTAGTAAAGTTAACTTTCTAGTAACTTGGCACAATCATTACCAATTTGTTCTTCCAGACAAATGTGAAGGTTATCGAGAAAATGTTTTTATCCAATGAAAAACCCTTAGAGAAACGAAGGGGAAAGAAACAATTTATTTTTATTGATTTCATCATAAATGTCTTTACACATATTTTTAACCCTCTACAACCCAAATTTTTGTTTTCGCTCAAAATCACTATTTTGCTTTCTAAAATCGATCTAAACACGGTTTGGGCATTAAAAATTTTTAATTCGCGATTTTATCAATTTCACACTTTGATTTTTGAGAATTTTGTTTTACGAGTTTTTTATCCGATTAAATAGTTTCTTGAATCCATTATTTTTTTGATATGTTTATTTAGAGTTTAAAAATTCCTATCCAATGCTGACTTATTGCAATTTTTAAATTTTGAGAGTTAATTTTTCGTTTTCCGTGTAACGAGTTGGATAAATATTTTAGAGTGTAACATTCACCGCTATAACCTTTTATTGAATACGGTAAGTTGTAGAAACATACTTTTAATATTTCACTCTTTAAAGGTATACGAGCGAAAACACGAAAGAACAAAATAGTACTCAATTTCCAATATTTTTTTTTATAAATGTGTAAAACTTTTAAAATTGACTATTAACCACATTTAAATTATAAGAAATTATAAGCATACTGAAAATAGTCGGAAAATTGAAATGCATGCAATGTTCCAAGCAAATTTTGAAGCATCCTATACATAAGAACCATTTAAATATTGTGATGTAAGTTTTCTGAATATTTAACGTCAAATTTGGAAAATATTTTTCCTTCTATTTTGGGCAGGCATTGCAATTTATCCCATCATTCGATCTTCTGAGCAAAGATACTGATGATATGAAGGGATATCGATCTTAGTTATCTATCTGCTCAGTAAACAAAGTGCAATGTTCGCCATGGAGAAACATTTTTTCACTGCTTTTGTTGTAGCAACGCCCTCGCAACGTGAACAAACCCCGAACAGCACTGGCTATCAGGATCATCATCAAATGCTCAAATGATAATATCTTTCCAGAGTGCTCTTCGATTAGGGATAATATCTTTGCAGAAGCAAAGATAATATCCTGTGCTCAGATGATATTGCAATGCCTGATTTTGGGTCAGAAAAATTGCCTTGCCCAAATTGACCATTTTTACGGCGTTTTTTTCTTTGAAAAATCACCTTATAAAAAACGTAGAACTATTAGATCAGTCCATATTTCATTGGAATTGTATAGGAATGCTAGTATTGTCGTCTAGAAGTGATTGCAAATATGTTGCGAAGGTAAGAAAACCTCGAAAAAGTACAAAACAAATTATAATAAATTTATACCAGCGTGGTATAAAAACCAAATAACTTTGGGGTTTGATATTTGTATTAAATAAAACAAAAAACATGCTAAATAAGTGAAAACGAGGGCTCGACATTTAGTTGACGATTTTCGGAGTGGCACCCTGTGAATTTTAAATGTTTTGACACCTGCAATGCTTGGTAAATACGTTTAATGACCACACAGAAAAAATAATGAAAAGTAGACAGCGCGTAAAATTTGTCATGCGGAAATTTACGCTATTCTTCGCTGAAATGGTCCTCTTCCTAACAAGATTGCTTGCAACTTGCATGCAATATAGACGATTCACGTCTATTATTGTATACATTTAGGCTGTATCCCGTGTGGAATTACGCTAGTAATGACGTTCCATTTATGTGCATGATTTTCAGCGTAAATTTCGGTGGATTTTTCTATCTGTGCACATTCAATGGCTTTAGTGTAGATATCGATGAGAAATTTGAAGAAACTACTTGAAACTGCGTTGTGCAAACATCTCTAAACCATGTGAAGGAAAAAATCCTAAAACATGACTTATATTCCATGAAATCGGCAAAACTCGACACTAGAAAAAATAGACAAAATAATGAACTATACGGAGCCACAAACTTGTAAAAAAAAAACTCAAAATATTAAAAAATAAGTCTTCTGTTCGAAATATGTATTTCAAAAAAAAATTGGAACAGTCTATAGCAGACTGGCGCATTTTAAACCGAGCTCCCCACCATAGTCTCCGTGCGTCTACACGCTGATTGCATGGATAGGGCGAATCAAGTCAACAGCTGATGGAGGTGCGTGGTTATCGATGCTGAGTACCGTTCGCTTGCTTAGATAGACGTCCGAATCCCCGCTGAAAGCTCGCCTTCTTTTTCTAAACCTTGTAGGCAGACCTGGTACGCACTGTACCGTACGGGACGGCTCGCCTACTTGTTCTTATGTTCTAATCAGCATGCTGCGACGCAGCAAAGCTGAAAAAATAAAAATGACAGTTGTGCGTTGCTTCCGTATCGAATGGTGTGCTCTTGAAAACGCGAGTACTTTGAAAATTGGATTCTGTGAGGAGTGGCCTTAATGATCATTATGCTGCTCAAATGGGTTGCCATTATAACAACTCATTCGAGTGATATAATGAAAAACCAACATCAGAATAGTAGTTACATGACTACATTTTGCTGAATCAGCTTGGGTAAGTGTGTTCTCTGCGTCACGTAATAAATGAAAAAACAAAAGTTCAGATTGTACTTGAGGATTGAACTAAAACACATTTGGTTCGAATATAGTTCCATTGTTTATAAACCGAACTTAATCATTTTTATGAACTTGAAAGTTCAAGAGCGTTGTTTATTCCTCTTCATCTGAACTTTAAAGTTCACGTTATGCTACTTAGAATTATTGTTTCGAACTTCTAACATGAAGTTCGGTTAATGTACTAGCCGAACCTCTAATCAGCATTAAAGATCAACATCATTCCGAACTATAAAGTTCACACTACGGTACTTTGGAACTTGCACCGAACTTCTATCTACAAGTTCCATCATAGCAATAACCGAACTTGTTGTCAGCACAAAAGTTCACCAAATAGTTGTTGTTGTATTTTATTGCTCTTTACAAGTACAAAAAAGTTCTGAACAATACCTACTTTGTAGGAACAAAAAAAATGAACTTTTCAAATGTTATAAAAAATAATTGTTTATTTTATTATCATCGTAAAAAGCTTTTGGAAAAATGGGAAGCTGAAAATCAAGCTGCTCTGGAAGGTAATAAAATCTGCATTTTGTTGATTGTACGCTTATATTTATGTACTAATTGTACCTAGGAAATCAATAATCTGTCCCATTTCAAGCCGTGTCGGTCATAAGAAAAATAAACACAGATCTTCCGCAACCTACATTTCCAGCCGAAAACACCAACCAAGATGGCAGGGATCTCGAAGATTTTTTGGAAAGTGAAAACCTCGGTGAAAACGATGACGCTGAAATTGAAAATATAACGACGAGCGTTGATGACTCATCTGATGAGTCATCGGGAATAGATCAATACACCGATGTGTTGGATAACATGGATTTGATTGAATGCATCAGGTATTGGGCTCTAAAAACCAATCAATCACACGAGTCTATTAATCTGATTATGGAAATTATTAGAAGAAAAACAGATGGGAAAAGATTGCCCCGTTCCGTAAGATCTTTGTTAAAAACATCTCGCTACATCAGAAATAATTAAAATCGCTGGAGGGCAGTATTGGTACAACAACATATTGGTTAACATTGATGGGCTACCCCTGTACAAGAGCAGCAAAGTACAATTTTGGCCCATTTTATTCAATATTACTGAAATGCCCGAAATTGCACCTATGGTAATTGCCATATTTTATGGAAAGACTAAACCTACCAGTCTTGATGATTTTTTGGATCAATTAGTGGAGGAACTGATCGATGTGCTCAACAATGGCATTGCGATTAACAACTGTAGGTGTTCAACTAAGGTGTTTTATTTGTGACTCCCCAGCTCAAGTTCAACTATCGCTTCATGGTTTGCCGAGCTATATAATGTGGCACGATTACATGAAATCTGGTTGTTCTCCGCAGCAACATAATTTATTGCCAAGAATGATCATGTGAAATGAATTAGACTGTACCATTTTGCTACTAATTTTCATATTAAAGCCCATTTTTCGTCATTGCATAGCGTGTGTAACTCGTTGCAAAACTTGATTTTTCAGCACTCATAGTATTTATCCAAGTCAGCAAGCCTCGTTCAACGTCCAACATACAACTTGTGCTGATAAAATCATCTTTTTGTAACTAGTTGCACAAACTACTAAGTGAATTTCAATTTTATATCTTCATTTCGGCTCACCTACAACACGGTAGAAGAAAACCAATACAGCAAGATATTGACAGAAGTGGTTGGCTTCCTCTCCAGCTCCACCCCTGCTGTCGCCAGCATGGTGGTGACTTCTATGCGCGAAAAGTTGTAAAAAGAGAAAGGTAAAGACCAAAAAATTGAAAACGGTCAGAGGTGAACCAGCCTAGGGCTGCAAGCATCTTTAATAAAGAATAAAAAATTAAAAACGGTGAAAACTTTTTTTTTGTTTTTTTATAGGGACACGGCAGGTATTTTCGTCTGTTCGTCATAGTCTCGAAAACCAATAGAAGAGACGCTTTTTTGTAAAACTCATACGTACCAAATCGTAAGCTCAGGAGAAACGTTCTGCTATAGTTGCTTTCGTTGGTTTTAGCCGGACGGAAATACCTGCCGTGTCCCTACCAGTTGTACAGCGGGTTGCAGAATCCTCATCTACCGAATATTTTTCGATATTTTTAATTTCGTTAAAGTTGACTTCTGGTGTATCGTTGTTAACCTAGGGTAAAATGCCCAATAGTGGACCCCCAACCAATAGTGGACCCTCCAGACATTTTTTTTTCATTATTACAGCACAATGGAAATATTTTGCTATGAAATTCCATCGGGAGAACCTACCCAGCGCCGTAGCGTGTGGTTGGCCAGGTTGGCCCCCGCCAAGGGCGCCAGGCCTTTAGGGGGCGCCGAAATCCAGAATTGAACTATAGGAAATGATGACAAATCTCATCAATCTCATTTTTCAGGGGGTGGATGAATACCACTTGAATTTTCTTCGATTTGTTTGTAATTTGCTTGGTGAGGGTAACTCATTGTTTTATTGATGCTGAGGGTCTCAATCGGCTAAAATCGATACGGAGGCGGCGCACAACTGTCATTTTTGTTGATTTAGCTTTGCTGCGTCGCAGCATGCGTGAATAAATAAAAATGACAGTTGTGCGTTGCTTCCGTATCGAGTGGTGTGCCCTCGAAAACGCGAGCACTTTGAAGCTTGGATTCCGTGAGGAGTGACCTTGTAGACATTTCCCTCGGGGACTAACATCCGCAATCAACCGTTTGACTTATTTTCGAAAGGACTTTTTCCGTCATTAATTGATACAGGTAACAGAACGTAGGCTCAGGCCTCAGGGAGCATCTTCACTGACTACTTTTTATAATTTACTTGATGAAAAAGGAAGTGAAAATAGAAAGGAACAGGAAATATAAATTAAAAGAAGATTGGAACAAGTTTATGGCAAAACAAGTTTATGGCACGCCAAAGGCAAAACATAGAGTAGATTAAAAAAAACGCGTATAATTTTTGTTCGTGATTAAGAAATCTAAGCCCTTTCCAAGTAATAGATACTCGCATGCACTGCTAGCGGCGTTTGTTCTAATTTGAGAAAAATTCGGACCATAACGATCGCATTTGATCCTGTGATATTTTCGATTCATTTAAACAGACAATTGTATAAGGGTGAAAATTTATTGGCCTAACCAATTCAACCGATGCCACCAAACTACCGATAGGCCCACTCTAGGAATTGATATATTTTGATCCAAATAGGTCCAAAGTTGTCTTTTTTCATACGACTTGGTCAAATCGCTATTCTTACCTTACACTAATTCTCTCCAAGTTGAATTAACTATCTCAGTCTGAAGAATCAGGACGATGTTTTTTTTACTTGTCCGACAGCTGTCTTGTCTGTCTGTTTACTTGTCTGTTGCAGCTGTTGTATGTTAGAAAAGAAACCCAATCTTTAAATTACTTTTCAAAATTTCACAGAAAGCGAGCATGAAAGCACCCTCTCCACCACTGATCGAATGTGGTTTACAATTATTTACGATAGACGACAGACTATTGACTTCTCCAAATTAATAGAAGTGTGCGTGATTCCGCAGTATTCCTCTCAAAGTGTTTGTGATAGTTTTGCTGCAACTGGATTACCACCCACTTTTATTTTACACATCCTACACAGTGACATTAGTGTTGGTGATTCTGGCTTTGGAGAAGTCAATACTAACCTTTTCTTGAAGGGGGCACATAAGAAGAATATCGTCCTCTGTTTCTTCCTCTTCTCTATCGTCCTCTTCTATTAGACTGAGAAAGCCAACTTCCGAGTATTACATCTTATCCAGTCGAAAAATATCCTACCCTAATACTGTAAGTCCAGTAGAGTAGTTCTTTAAAATTACCGACCAAGGTCTAATGGCGATTCCGAAGGTCTTTCAATCCACTCCAAAGTAGGGTTCTTCTTGTTGCGACTACGTCCGAAAGTGATCCAACCACTAATCGGCACAATTGAGATGGATTTTATTGGCCTAGTTAGATCCACTAGTGCGTGAATTCACAACAAGGAAGTCTGGATTTTGTGTCGGTAACACAAGCACTACTGGATCTAGTATTTTTATTTGCGTGAAAGAAAAACAGCTCCTATCATGCCATTTGTTTTGAACATGCCTGAAAGTAAGGGGCGCCCAATAACGGTTTCGCCAAGGGCGCTGGGAGTCCACGCTACGGCTCTGAACCTACCTTACAGTCCTATGATTTGATTACATGCATTGAAAATGCTCTGGAAAGTAAAATTAGTTGATTTTTTACAATTCTATAAAAAATATACACGAGAGTGTCCATTATAGGAATATTTTGGGGGGTCCATAATACACAGCAAATAATTTTGAAAATTCAACGATGTGTAAAATTGCAGCTAACCCTATCAAACGAATTAACATTCGATATTCATTCTGTTTTCTCATTGTTTCGATATTCAATTAAATTTGATTGACTTTTACAAGCAAGCACAATTTAAATTTATTTCGATTTAAAAGAACAGTTAGATCGATTGGATGTTACGTTTATTTGCATGCTCCAAATATGTGCATGAACATACATTTAAAATCACAACATATTTTTATCTGTGTAGGGAAGAAGAACGTCCCGAAACGAAACATGAAAATCAAATGAAGTGTCGACTATGGGGAAGCAATTTCCTATTATGGACCCCCAAGGGGTCTACTATAGGGCAAATTTAGTCCAACTTTACAATGTTAATTTCAAAGAATAACGTCGAGTATTTGAGTGTTTTTTGTATGTATCGTGAACAGGAGATGCAGAGCTTGATATTAGATATCACGCAAAATTAATATTTTGAAAATTTCCACTCCTTATGCCAGGAAGAGCAAAATTTCGCTACAAGGGGGTCCACTATTGGGCATTTTACCCTACACAAATCTGACCACTTCCGAACTTTGGTCAGAATGGATGCGATGAAAATATGTTTGACTTGAGAAGTTTTTTCCAAGAAGTTGAAGAAACGGTGGATAATAATCGGCGATGAGATACTGATTACATGAGGTGACACGTTGACTTTATTATTATTGCTTGAAGTCTTCTTGTTTAGCCTTAAATATTTCGGTGAGAGGTACCTCTATTTTGTAAATTATTCCTGATGGTATTCATAAATGAGGTAGCCTAAACGGTAAAGACACGATAAAAGCTGCTGGAGAAAATTTTCTCGAGATCCCTAAGTAAAGAATGTCATTGTCACGTATTATAACAGTACTCTACATTGGTTAATAATCTAAGCTGCAAGCCGGCCTTGGGCTGAAAGTCTCCTTAATAAAGATATAAAAAAATCTAAGCTTGTAACATTATTCCACAATCCATAATGCGCGGTAAAATAATCGAACACTTTTTTTCAGCTCATAGTATTTGGACGAATTGAGAACTTTTCTGCAATTTTCGGGTTATCTCATGCAGAACAAGAATACTTTTACATGCAATATAACTTTAGTGGGCGTTAATGCGTTAATCCCAAAATACCGTCAGCAAGAAGGCGTGTTCGGCTATACACGCTTTACCACGCCGCAATCTCTCAGTATATATAAATACGAGGATCCCATCACTGATCCTGAGTACTGACTAAGTACGAAAGAGGTTAAAGCATTTTCCAATCCTTTCAATAATCTTTGTCTTAGTATATCATGTCTCTCCTTAAGTAGGAAGGTAAAAAGCTGACTGTAGAATAAAAATGTGATCCATTGATTTAAAAATGTGATCCACCATTTGAAGCCCATAATTCATTAAAGAATAGACACATGTCAGTGAATTCAGGATTGATTACAAAAAGAGATCGTACTTTTACTCCGATATACGCATGTATCGACTTCAGCTGTGAAACCATTATAACGGATAGTACTTCACTCGAGTTGAGTACATGCCAAGACATACATATTTTGTACAAACTCGTATTTTGAATGTCTGATCATATCACACCAAGGAAATTCTTTACATCAAACGCGTCAGGGAGAAGATCTATTTGTGCAGCACCTCTATTCTTGGGATCGACCTCCAATGATTTATGTTTCTATAGAATTAGAATAGATTTTATTACCTATCTCTAGAAATTCTCAATCTGTAAAATTATTTACTTGAAATATGACTAAGTGATAGATATGGAGGCTCCAAGCTGATGAAAACGATAATTGGGTCATTCACCCTAACGATGGAGACAAAATCGCAGCGGAGATTTCATAAAATATTACGCTAGAGCCGGTGTCCGTGTTACTTTCCGCTTCACAATAACCGGCCAGTTGAAAAGACGAAAGCAAAAGGAAGACTGAGAGCAGCGAGTCGAAAATTTCTATTTAAAGATTTTTCACATAAGCTAATAAAAAGTTCTAAATTAAAACTACCTCCACGGAATAACTCAACTATGCTCGACGACTTTCCCTTGCGGTGAAGGAGGAGTACCTTTGGAGCAGATTGTCCACCGAATTATCATTACGACACAATCGTTTCTTTTATATCTCAAAATGCGGTCCCTGATCGGTAGCTTACCTTTCTTCCTCTTCTTGTCCTTGCGCTTCCTTGGTTGGACGTCTCCGGACATGCTGAAGTAGCTTTCAATTCACTTATCAGATAAAAATAAAATTTAATCTATTCCAAGAAAATCACAACTGTAAAAAAAGAAATTGATCCTTTTTAAAATATTTGGAAAATCAATCACTGTGGGAACACTCGCGATAATCAGAATCAAAAACTATTCACTGCATTATTAAAATTATCAACCGGAAGACGAACCTATTGCCCAACTCTGGCGTCTTATCGCTGTGTCGCGAAAGTCTAACCCGCACGAGGGGATCTCTTCGACTGAATCTACAGAATGAATGGTTGCTTAGTAAATATGAGCGGCGAGAGATCTCGACTTAATCGTCAACCGTTGCACTGCCCTGGCGTTGACTTTGCTCGGCGCCCGTCGAACGCGCAGAAAGCATTTCTATCACGAAACAAATTTCTCTTACGCTTGCTTCTACCCACGGTGTCAGTATTGCTGTATTCGTTTTTTTTTTGTGCTAACTTCATTTGCATTAAACGTTCATGTTTTGCTTGGTTTTCTGTCTACATAGGACTGTTATACCGTTAACAGTCATGTATATTGTGCCGGTTTTTGTATCTTCCGGTTGGTAGGGACAGACATTTGGCTGTAAAATACTGATTGGGTATTCGGAACAACTCGATATGGAGAACAATCACAGTTAATATAGTTAACAAAAATTATCTAAAATTTATTAAGCAAAGCAGGATGCAAACAATGTCAATACTCTGATTGCACTTTAATTCATTTTAATGCTGCTCTGGTTTACTCCTATTATGATCACTGCACACTATCCTGAATCCTATTTCTAAACTGAATTATTTATCACAATCCGCACTCGATTTCAACATTAGGTTAACATATTTTAATAAGAATATCAGACTTATATTAGTCTATAGAATGTGAGGATGACTGACTACCTACCAAGTTAGCAAGTCACCATAACTGATAACATCGATTTCAGACAATTAGAGTCGTATCAGTATGAAATTTTGTGTTATGATGTGTTTACCAAAAATGAACCATTTCATATTATTATAAACAACGAAGTTTTAATCTTCTGGCATTTATTTGCTATGAGTAGAATGAAAAGGGAAAAGGTAGTAGTGAGCAACAAATCATCATTCAAGACGAACACAACGTCACCCAAACGTCAAAAGAGGATGAACACATAAAATGCATCATATTTTGAGTCACCCTGTATTTTTGCTACACGCAAAAGAAATCTGCCATAGACACATCAGCCACTACAGTGGCATAGATGAAAAATATTACAATCAATTGCTACCATGACCAGTATCGAATTCAACATCTTTTCAAACAAACAACCTTTCAAAAACAACAACAGTTATCAATTGATTTTTTTTAATGCCCGTGCATTATTATAATATTGATACATCTTGTCCAGGGAACAAAGTTCACTGTCTCCGAATTGCCAATCCTAGCCCATAGCTCACAATGCTAACAGAAGACCCTAATTCAAATGTCAAATGCAACATAAGCATGTAGAATTTATCAAACATATTATTATTGTATTAGCCGTAATCGAGGATAATTTGTCAATTATGTGACTGTGACTTTACCATTAGAACAAACATGACCGAAATCTAACGGTACGCATCACGTGGCACAACAGAATGGAGGTACCAGGTAGGTAACGACAATGCGAATGATGTATACCTGGGTACTGCGGATAGAGCCGCTTTTCTGCGCTCAAGCCAGCAGAGGGATATTTTGAAATCCTAAGAACCTAATAAGAAGGCGGCCCATCAATAAAATTGAAAAAATGTTTTTTGAACCACCTTAATATATATTAGACCTCTTCATGATTTCAAAAAGTATCAAAAATTCAATCGGTCAGCCCAGCATCACCATTCTTGTGCTAAAATAAGTCTCCTGTCAAATTTTCAGCTAATTCGGATAAAATTTCGAGGTGGCTCAAGTCAATTTAGTTTTTTCGGGCTGTTTTCAATTTTGGAAAAAATCTAACAAGAGATATAAACGTCGAAAACTATCGCAACATTAACAACAATTAACAATCATTTGTCATAAACTCAAGAATTTTGTAGAACAACGACTTTTGGGGGAAACAGTATTTTTATGCACTTAAAAGCTTGGAAATCACTTTAACATGGACAAAACGTGAACGAAACGAACGGCAATGTTCACAAGACTTGTAGAGCACACCAAAAGCTTCCGTATAGAGGTTGTTGCGATAGTTTTCGACGTTTATATCTCTTGTTAGATTTTTCCCAAAATTGAAAATAGCCCAAAAACACTAAATCGACTTGAGCCACCTCGAAATTTTATCCGAATTAGCTGAAAATTTGACAGGAGACTTATTTTAGCAAAAGAATTGTGATTCTTAGCTGACCGGTTGAATTTTTGATACTTTTTGAAAACATGAAGAGGTCTAATATATATGTATGTAAATTGTAGGCACGGCAAATGTTGGGTAAAGCGTACCATTGGTACTTCGCGTACATGAAGGAATAAAATAGATCCCATCTCGTGGTCCTTAGCCTCTTACCCAGCAACTCCTATCCCTACCTCCCCGTGATGCTGGCCGGGATACGAGCAACCTTAGGGAAGATCGGGTAACCAACCCCGGTGGGAACTATGGTCGTATGCTGACAGGGAAGGAACGGGGTTTGCTCCTCTCCGGAGCTGCAAATCTTATTGAGCGTCTGTTCTCCATGTCAGGATCGGCTCACAACAGCGTCTTTTCTCCATGCTAGGGGCGGCTGATCATCGTCCGAGTGCCAGCGAGGGACTCTAAGTGAAACTGTGCAACATGATCCACCGGAAATAAGGAGGAATGGTCCTCCGGAAATTTAGGGGGTTTGGTGTCAGGCCCTGCAAGCCAGCCAAAAAAAAACTCACGCAACGAACAATCAACAAGAGAGTATGGACCGGAACCATCGGCGAAGACCACTGCGACGAAAAGGAACTAGCGATTGAAAACTCGGTCGTGGAACTGCAAATCTCTCAACTTCATCGGGAGCACACGCATACTCGCCGATGTACCGTGACCGTGGACCGTGAATTCGGCATCGAAGCGCTGCAAGAGGTTTGTTGGAAGTGATCAATAGTGCGAACATTTAGAGGTAATCATACCATCTACCAGAGCTGCGGCAATACACATACGAGCTGGAAACAGCTTTCATAGTGATGGGCGACATGCAAAGGCGCGTGATCGGGTGGTGGCCGATCAACGAGAGAATGTGCAAGTTGAGGATCAAAGGCCGGTTCTTCAACTTCAGCATAATCAACGTCTACAGCCCACAATCCGGAAGCACTGATGATGATAAGGACGCATTCTACGCGCAGCTGGAACGTGAGTACGACAGCTGCCCAAACCACGACGTTAAAATCATCATAGGAGATTTGAACGCTCAGGTTGGCCAAGAAGAGGAGCTTAGACCGACTATTGGGAAGTTCAGCGCTCACCGGCTGACGAACGAAAACGGCCTACGACTAATTGATTTCGCTGCCTACAAGAATATGGCCATTCGCAGCACCTACTTCCAACACAGCCTTCCGTATCGGTACACCTGGAGATCACCACTGCAGACAGAGTCACAAATCGACCACGTTCTGGTTGATGGACGGCACTTCTCTGACATTATCGATGTCAGGACATATCGTGGCGCTAACATCGACTCTGACCACTATCTGGTGAAGGTTAAACTGCGCCCAAAGCTATCCGTCATCAACAATGTTCGGTACCGACGACCGCCGCGGTACGACCTAGAGCGACTGAAGCAACCTGATGTCGCCACTGCATACGCGCAGCATCTCGAGGTAGCGTTGCCGGAAGAGGGTGAGCTCGATGGGGGCCCTCTTGAGGACTGCTGGAATACAGTCAAAGCAGCCATTAACGACGCAGCGGAGAACAACGTCGGGTATATGGGTCGAAGTCGACTGAACGATTGGTTCGACGAAGAGTGCAGACAGATTCTGGAGGAGAAGGACGCAGCGCGGGCGAACGCGCTGCAGCAAGGTACCCGGCAGAACGTGAAACGTTATAGACGGAAGCGGAGACAGCAGACCCGCCTTTTTCAGAAGAAGAAACGCTGGAAGAAGCGGAATGCGAGAAGATGGAACAGCTGTGTTGTTCTCAAGAAACACGCAAGTTCTATCAGAAGCTCAACGCATCCCGCAAACGTTTCGTGTCGCGAGCCGAGATGTGCATGGATAAGGATGGGAGCATCTTGACGGACGAACGTGTGGTGATCGGAAGGTGGAAGCAGCACTACGAGGAACATCTGAATGGCCCTGAGAGTACAGGCAGTGAAAGTCAAGACAGCGGAGGAGATGACTACGTCAGTTCAGCGGACGATGGAAGCCAACCAGCCCCCATCTTGAGGGAAGTTAAGGATGCCATTCAACAGCTAAAGACCAATAAAGCAGCTGGTGAGGATGGTATCGGAGCTGAGCTCATCAAGATGGGCCCGGAAAAGCTGGCCACTTGCCTGCACAAACTGATAGTCAGAATCTGCACACCTAAAAATAATCATGTAATTTTAGATGCTGTGACAACGACATATTCGAGCGTCACTTTTGACGTAAAATTAGGTAAGAAAATTATTTTGAGCTTTTTAGTGGAATAGTCATAAGACAGTTTGAACAATCATTGATTTTAATTGTATCTGACAGATTTTTCGACCTCAACAGTAAGGCCGTCTTCAGTGTCTTGTACTTGACTCGACTTAGTCAAGTCGAGTCAAATAGTACAAGTCGAGTCAAGTACAAGACACTGAAGACGGCCTTACTGTTGAGGTCGAAATACGTATCTGTCAGGATACAATTAAGTGGTGGAATTCAATGGGATTGTTCAAACTCGTCTTATGACAGGTAAAATTAGGTGATAATTTATTTTTACATTACAACTATATTGACGAAAAAATTGAAGGATTAGAACGAGGGCCGAGCATAAGCCCGCTGAGTGAGAGCCCAACACGCTACCACTCAGCTATCTTCGACATGCTTTACGTTCCACGATTTGCACTGAACAAGTATTTCACTGCATCAAGGCATCGACTGCCAGAGCGTTTGGTGCGTCGCATCGGGTGCTGTGTTTGGGTTTCATGACATGCAATTTTAAATCATCTAACATTGAAAAATATGCGATTCAGTTTACGTCATGTGGTTTTGTGCCATTTTATTCCCGTACGTCACCTGTAATATTCATATTTTTTTGGTGTGTGGGAAACCGAACAGCTACCGGAGGAGTGGAAGGAAGGGGTTATATGCCCCATCTACAAGAAAGGCGACAAACTGGAGTGTGAGAACTTTCTAGCGATCACCATCCTTAATGCCGCCTACAAAGTGATATCCCAGATCATCTTCCGTCGTCTGTCACCATTAGTGAACGAGTTCGTGGGAAGTTATCAAGCCGGCTTCGTTGACGGCCGCTCGACAACGGACCAGATCGAGGACCAGATCTTTACTGTACGGCAAATCCTTCAAAAATGCCGTGAATACCAGGTCCCAACGAACCATCTGTTCGTTGATTTCAAGGCGGCATACGACAGTATAGACCACGTAGAGCTATGGAAAATTATGGACGAGAACAGCTTCCCTGGGAAGCTTACCAAAATGATCAAAGCAACGGTGGATGGTGTGCAAAACTGTTTGAAGATTTCGGGCGAATACTCCAGTTCAATCGAATCACGCCGGGGACTAAGACAAGGTGATGGACTTTCGTGCCTGTTGTTCAACATTGCGCTAGAAGGTGTCATGCGGAGAGCCGGGTGTAACAGCCGGGGTACGATTTTCAACAGATCCAGTCAATTTATTTGCTTCGCGGATGACATGGACATTGTCCGGATGACATGGACATCCGCCTGAAACGCGAAGCAACAAAAGTTGGACTGGTGGTGAATGCGTCAAAGACAAGGTACATGCTTGTGGGCGGAACCGAGCGCGACAGAGCCCGCTTGGGAAGCAGTGTTACGATAGACGGGGATACCTTCGAGGTGGTCGAGGAATTCGTCTACCTCGGATCCTTGCTAACGGCTGACAACAACGTTAGTCGTGAAATACGAAGGCGCATCATCTGTGGAAGTCGGGCCTACTACGGGCTCCAGAAGAAACTGCGGTCGAAAAATATTCGCCACCGCACCAAATGTGTCATGTACAAGACGCTTATAAGACCGGTTGTCCTCTAAGGACATGAAACATGGACAATGCTCGAGGAGGACTTGCAAGCACTCGGAGTATTCGAGAGATGGGTGCTAAGGACCATCTTTGGCGGTGTGCAAGAAGACGGTGTGTGGCGGCGAAGAATGAACCATGAGCTCGCCCAACTCTACGGCGAACCCAGTATCCAGAAGGTAGCTAAAGCCGGAAGGCTACGTTGGACAGCAACCCTGCAAAGATGGTGTGCGCTTCCGACGCGGCAGGTACGAGACGGCGTGGAGCGCAGCCAGCGAGATGGGCAGACCAGGTGCAAAACGACTTGGCGAGCTTGGGGCGTATCCGAGGATGGAGAGACGCGGCCTCGAACCGTGCATTGTGGCGTCAAATTGTTGATTCGGTGTTATCTGTGGGAGAGTACGATTTACCGCACAGGGAACCAAGCGTTTGTATCGGATAACTTAAAAAGGAAAGCGAACACAGAACAACGATTTAACTGAACAAACTACGCGTCTTTATTATCGGATGTACAAAGTTTAACTCAACACTGTCTCTTGCTCTTCGCGCCGTCATCGGCGCTGGTGTGTAGTACGCTACCCACTGCCTAGGATAGGATGTGCCAATTAGTCATTAAAAATCGTACCGATTTCCTGTCAAAATCGTACCGGTTGCTGATTGGGTGAAAATGACAATCGATTACTTCGATCGGCGGTATCACATTTTCAAAAGGGCAGCTTGTTGTTAACTTGGCCGTGTTGCTGGATAATTAAATTCAAATTTATGACAAAATTCAAAAGTTTATTTTTGATTTTTGGGTAAAATACATTTATGCTATACTGCAAATGATGTATACATGATTCTCAAGGGTTATGCTTATTTAAAACAGTCGATTTGAGCATTATTAATCAAGTTTTACCCATTTCACTGTGAAACTAGACTAATTTTATGTAAAAACTTTTTTCTGATAGTACGTAACAACTTTTATTACGAATAATGGAAGAAATGAACGAGAAAATATTATTTTTTCATATATATTATTCGGTGGATTTTGCCAAAAAAATATTCGGAAGCACTGGCCACCACCTCGTCGAAGCAATCGACTGAGGAAACAACAAGGCAGTCGCAATTCAATTGTCACATCCTATCCTAGCCCACTGCCAAAGGGATGCGTAGGGTTACCACGATGTAGAGGTCGGGGGGCTAGTCATTGCTGTTTCTCTTCACTCCTTCTCAATGGTGGCTCCTCGACTCTCCTCCATCAGTCCGAGTTGCCTTGCAAACTGGTAATGCTTGACTCCACCCAGCGGCTTTGTGAATATGTCCGCCTTCATCTCCTCCGTAGGGCAGTATTTCAATGCAACCTCACCACGTTCACAAATGTTCTTCACGTAGTGTCTTTTCGTCTCAATATGTTTGGACCGCTTGCTGGAGCGTTCCGATTTCGCAAAACTTAGACATCCTTGATTGTCCTCGTTCACAACAGTCGCAGCAGTCTGAATCTCCCCAAAGTCTCTAAGTAATCGTCGCATCCAGACCACTTCCTGACATGTCTCCGTTAGAGCGACATATTCCGCCTCTAGAGTTGATAACGTCACACAGTCCTGGCGGCGACTGGCCCACGAAATCGCTCCACCTGAATAGAACAGTACGTAGCCTGTTGTGGATTTCCGTGTTCCGGCATCACCTGCCCAATCGCTATCTGAGAACGCTTCGAGTCCACTGTTGTCGCCACCAAGATTCAGCCTCCAATCGCGTGTTCCTTTGAGGTACCGGACAGTACGTTTTGCTGCTACCCAGTCATTCTCCGTAGGGGCGCTGAATTTGCGACCAAGGATAGCAGCACTGGTCATGATGTCAGGGCGAGCACATACAGCGATGTACATCAATGTACCCACCACACTTCGATATTTTGTAAAATCTTCCATTGGTTTATCGTTCGTGTTGTCGCATAGAAATCCTTTGTCCATCGGCGTTTTTGACACTTTTGCTTCACTGAGTCCCACTTTTGCTACTAACTGGTTTATATAGTTCGTTAGGCACACACTGTATACATTTTTCTTCTTTTGCACTTCGAGACCCAGGAAGCATTTCACATCACCGAGACACTCAATGTCAAAACTCTTTCGTAACTGCTCGTAAATCCAAGCAATCACATCTTCGCTCTCGCACGCCACAAGAAAATCGTCAACGTAGACAATTAAATACACTTTCTTCCCTTGCAATGTGCCCACAAACAGACACGGATCTGCATCACTTGCCACGAAACCAATTTTCTTCAGCACTTCCGTTAGCTTTGTATTCCAGCAGCGAGCTGACTGCTTTAAGCCGTAAATACTCCTGTGTAGCCGGCAAACAAGCTCCTCCTTGCCTTCTGCTGCGTAGCCCGGTGGCTGCTTCATGTAGATTTCTTCACTGATGTCGCCATACAGATAGGCGGTTCGAACATCCAGATGCTTTACCACGAGATTCTTCTTTCCAGCCAACGTCAAAAGAGTTCGAAGAGTGGCGTGTCGAGTCACAGGGGCAAACACCTCTTCGAAGTCAACGCCGGGAGTTTGTGTAAACCCTCGTGCCACAATTCTCGCTTTGTAGCGAACGATTTCGTTGGACTCCATTCCGCTTGAGTTTGAAAACCCATCGGCTTCCAATTAGCTTCTTGCCTTTGGGGAGCGGCACGAGCTCCCAGGTACCGTTCTTCTTATGGGACGCCATCTCACTATCCATGGCCGCTTTCCAGGCATCTCTTTCAGGACTGGCACTAGCTTCTTCAAACGTTATCGGTTCCTGCTCAGTATGTGCTGCTACGCCAACGATGTAGTCGGTTAGGTGTTTTGGTAACCCGCCGCGAGTTGAACGGCTTGACTGCCGAACGCCTGCTGCTTCATTTGATGCTCCAGCTTCAGCCTGACCATCTTCTTCCTGCTCGTTCTCCTCTTGCTTCATCGATAGTGGGTCTTCTCCGGACTCGTGATCCTCAATGTCGAAATAGTCTTCTTGTTCACTGTCCTCTCCAGGTGGCGGAGAAACATCTTTGTCTTCAGCTTCCGGTTCGCAATTAACCTCGTGCGGCCAATACAGTTCAATAATTTCGGGTGTATGTTTAGGCTCTATCTGACGATCCGGCTTCAAGCTTTCCACCCTCTGCGAGCTGTCCTGGGAACAACTGTCACTCAATTCTAGGAATCGCGCATCACGACTTATGGTGATCTTATCGGTTTTAGTGTCAACAAAGCGATATCCCTTATGATCTTCAGAGTATCCAATGAAGCGCATCTTACGAGCCTTTCCATCAAACTTCCTTCGTTTAACGTCTGGTACATGTACGTAGGCATGGCACCCATAGACGCGAAGGAAACCCAGTTCTGGTTTGCGTCCGTGCCATTTTTCGAACGGAGTAGAATCCACCGAACGCGAAGGAAGCCTATTTTGAAGGAACGCCGCTGCCACCACTGCCTCTCCCCAATAGCGCTTGGGAAGATCAGCATCTAGAAGCATGGTCCGGGCCATCTCCTGCAGCGACCTATTCTTCCTCTCCGCAACTCCGTTTTGTTGCGGAGTATATGCCGTCGAATATTGAGGCTTGATTCCTTCTTCCGCAAA
Organism: Armigeres subalbatus; assembly: GCF_024139115.2. NCBI lineage: Eukaryota > Metazoa > Arthropoda > Insecta > Diptera > Culicidae > Armigeres > Armigeres subalbatus. Next base: position 2,815,877 of record NC_085140.1, read on the forward strand.
GAATGTCCGCAGCTCCTGGTTACAATATTCCCCGCCGCCGTCAGATCGAATGATTTTGGGTTTGCGGTCGAACAAAGTTTGGACAAAATGAACATATTCTTTGATCTTACCTGGCGCTTCCGATTTCTTGGCGAGTAGGTAGACCACCGTGTAGCGGCTAAAGTCGTCAATCATCGTCATGATGAATCTCTTACCGCCCGGTGTCGACGAATGCATTGGCCCACAGAGATCCGTGTGAACCAAATCCAGTGTTTGCATAGATCTTCTTTCAGCCACCTTCGGAATCGGATTTCGAGCCAATTTGCCCTCGATGCATAGCTTGCATATTAGACGAATACCGCACTCAACAACCTTCATGCCATCACCTAATTTCTCGTTGCTAATTCGACCGATCACTCCCTGATGCCGGTGGCCAAACCGCCGGTGCCACTGATGTTGGCATAGCGGATTATGCATCTTCTCTTCTACTTTTCGTGATACTTCACCAAGTTGCAACCGGTACAAGCTACCAGAGCGCTCACCAACAACAACAACTTTACCAGTTTTATCACGAATGTCACATCCGCTGGCATTGAACACAACGGAAAAACCCTTTGCGGTTAATTTGTCCACTGACACTAGTCCGCTCGTCAGCGACGGCACAAGTAAAACGTCGGACAATTTCACATTAATGACGTTACCACATCCGTTCACACCGCGAAGTGTGCCATAACCACAACCCTTCGTTTTCACTACTTTTCCGTCCGCCAAGACAACACTAGGCCCGTTCTTCTTCATCAGCTCTGTGAAAAACTGCTCATCATTTGTCATATGACAGCTGGCACCGCTATCAATATACCATGCATCGCCTTTCTTGCTGGAAGCTATGAAGCACACATCACTACCACCTTCGTTTGCCTGTTTTGCATTCGGTTTCACTTCGGACCTCTTCTCACTGTCGCTTTGCTTCGCGTTTTTCCACAGTCGGCAATCGCGTCGGAGGTGACCGGCCTTTCCACAATGGTAGCAGGTTTTTCCTCCACTACTCTTCTCGCGATTTTTCTTCATCGCACTCTTCATGGCAGCTACTTCACCGCCTGAGCCACTCACTCTTCCGGAACGCTCATTTCTTCGCTCGAATTCCTCAAGCACTTTCACTTTCACTGCTTCCAGTGTCGTACCCGCATCCAACTGGCTCTGCAACAATGTTGCCAGCCCTTGATACGACTCTGGCAAGCTTCTGAAGAGCAACACTATCTTGAAGGATTCAGTCAGAACATGCCCAGCAACGGCAAGTCTATCGTAGACGTCTTCTAGCTCCCGAACGTGACATTCAACGTCACCACTTTCCGAGAGGTTCATGCCCCACAACTTATTCAACAATGCCACTTGCGTCGTAATTGTCGATTTTTCATGGTACGCACATAATTTGTCCCAATACCCTTTTGCCGAATCGACAGTTTTCACTAGGCTGTATTGGCTCTCTTCGATGCAAAGCCCAATCGTAGCTCTCGCTTTTTGGTCAGCCTTTTTCCACTGATCGCCTTTTTCCAACGTGCCAAACCTCCTCGCGTGTGAGCAGCATTTCCATACGGAATTTCCAAGTGCTCCAATTTCGATTATTTAATTTCTCGAACGCGAGTCCTTTGATGTCCGCCATTTTGTCCGCTCACTTCACACGCGCCGATCAGCCACTCGTGATACCCACCGAAAGAAAATTAAAAATTCTCAAAAATTTTCCTTCACACTTTCCGAAACGCAAACTGGGCCCATAACCTGTGGGAGAGTACGATTTACCACACACAGGAACCACAGGGAACCAAGCGTTTGTATCGGATAACTTAAAAAGGAAAGCGAACACAGAACAACGATTTAACTGAACAAACTACGCGTCTTTATTATCGGATGTACAAAGTTTAACTCAACACTGTCTCTTGCTCTTCGCGCCGTCATCGGCGCTGGTGTGTAGTACGCTACCCACTGCAAAAGCGATGCGTAGGGTTACCACGATGTAGAGGTCGGGGGGCTAGTCATTGCTGTTTCTCTTCATTATCTGTTTAGATGTTAACTATATGAATGAATGAATCATATTTGAGTTCGGATACAATTTATACAAATATGAGTCAAAGCTACTCAAAATAATAAATCTCAGTTACTCAGCGTCTCGGAGGTGAACTAGCCTTGGGCTAAAAACCTCTTTAATAAAGATTATAATAATAATAAGTTACTCAGCGTTTGACGTTTTAGTAGAAGTTATTATTTTGAACCCAAAATTTGAGTTCAATTTACGCACCGAGGAGAACATCGCGTTTGAGTACATTCAAAGTTAATTGCCTATATACTGTGGTATTAATGCCACCCGGGTAGAGTGAGTACTATGTCTGAAACTTGATTATGCATATATACAACATGTGATAGATTTAGTTCAGGAAAAATATTGGAGGTAACCGCCCCTTCGGTGAGGTTTGATCCCACGACCCCAGTTCGCATGACAGGTGCTTTCTCCCTACCTAAGCTACGAGAGGACCTCCGTCATCCACCACCAACAGCAGGTACTGATGAAACCAAATTCCCAGCACCAGGTACCAATAAGCCGATCTCTCGCAATACATTCAGACTAACTCTCTCAAATGCCTATTTTGTACACATCATGTCAACCAAGTAGGATGAGTATTTTTTAGTATTGTCAACTCCTACCACACTTGCTTCATCAGCAACGGCGCTCAATGAAGTAGGGTTGTGTGAGGTTATTATGCCAGTTTGGTCGTCAGATCCCAACACGACCACACAAGCGAAGAAGATCGCCACTTTCGAGATCAGTACATTCAAAGTTAATTTTACTATACTTGGGTATTAGAAAGCCACCCGGAGTGGAAATTAATTACTATGTCTGAAACTTGATTTGAACATATGCACAACATGTTAAAGATTTAGTTCGAAAAATGTATTGGAGGTAACCGCCCCTTCGGGTGGGGACGATCCCGACCCCAGTTCGCATGACAGGTGCTTTCCTACTAAACTACGAAGGACCTCCGTCGTCCACCGCAACAGCGGGCCTTCAGTAAACCAAATTCCCAGCACAGGTGCCAGCTTCGATCTCTCGCGCATAATACATTTTCAAGAACTAACTCTCTCAAATGTATTTTTGTACACATCATGTCAACCAAGTAGGGATGAGTATTTTAGTATTGTCCGGCTCCTACACACTTGCTTCATCAGCAACGGCGCTCAATGAAGTAGGGTTGTGTGAGGTTGTGCCAGTTTGGTCGTCAGATCCCAACACGACCACTGACGAAGCGAAGAGAATCGCCACTCGAGATCAGTACATTTCAAAGTTAATTGCCTATATGTACCCGGGTATTAAGCCACCGCGGGTGGAAATTAATTACTATGTCTGAAACTTGATTATGCATATGTACAACATGTGATAGATTTAGTTCGGAAAAGGTATTGAGGGTAACCGCCCCTTCGGTGGGGTTTGATCCCACGACCCCAGTTCGCATGACAGGTGCTTTCCCTACTAAGCTACGAAGGACCTCTGTCGTCCACCGCAGCTTAGCTGCTTAGCTGGTGGCTTAATACCCGGCATATAGGCAATTAACTTTGAATGTACTGATCTCGAGTGGCGATCTCTCTTCGCTTGTGTGGTCGTGTTGGGATCTGACGACCAAACTGGCACAACCTCACACAACCCTACTTCATTGAGCGCCGTTGCTGATGAAGCAAGTGTGTAGGAGCCGGACAATACTAAAATACTCATCCTACTTGGTTGACATGATGTGTACAAAAATACATTTGAGAGAGTTAGTTCTGAAAATGTATTGCGAGAGATCGGCTGGTACCTGGTGCTGGAATTTGGTTTCATCAGTACCCGCTAAGCTGCGGTGGACGACGGAGGTCCTTCGTAGCTTAGTAGGGAAAGCACCTGTCATGCGAACTGGGGTCGTGGGATCAAACCCCACCGAAGGGCGGTTACCCTCCAATACCTTTTCCGAACTAAATCTATCACATGTTGTACATATGCATAATCAAGTTTCAGACATAGTAATTAATTTCCACCCGGGTGGCTTAATACCCGGCATATAGGCAATTAACTTTGAATGTACTGATCTCGAGTGGCGATCTCTCTTCGCTTGTGTGGTCGTGTTGGGATCTGACGACCAAACTGGCACCTCACACAACCCTACTTCATTGAGCGCCGTTGCTGATGAAGCAAGTGTGTAGGAGCCGGACAATACTAAAATACTCATCCTACTTGGTTGACATGATGTGTACAAAAATACATTTGAGAGAGTTAGTTCTGAAAATGTATTGCGAGAGATCGGCTGGTACCTGGTGCTGGGAATTTGGTTTCATCAGTACCCGCTAAGCTGCGGTGGACGACGGAGGTCCTTCGTAGCTTAGTAGGGAAAGCACCTGTCATGCGAACTGGGGTTTCAAACCCCACCGAAGGGGCGGTTACCCTCCAATACCTTTTCCGAACTAAATCTATCACATGTTGTACATATGCATAATCAAGTTTCAGACATAGTAATTAATTTCCACTCCGGGTGGCTTAATACCCGGCATATAGGCAATTAACTTTGAATGTACTGATCTCGAGTGGCGATCTCTCTTCGCTTGTGTGGTCGTGTTGGGATCTGACGACCAAACTGGCACAACCTCACACAACCCTACTTCATTGAGCGCCGTTGCTGATGAAGCAAGTGTGTAGGAGCCGGACAATACTAAAAATACTCATCCTACTTGGTTGACATGATGTGTACAAAAATACATTTGAGAGAGTTAGTTCTGAAAATGTATTGCGAGAGATCGGCTGGTACCTGGTGCTGGGAATTTGGTTTCATCAGTACCCGCTAAGCTGCGGTGGACGACGGAGGTCCTTCGTAGCTTAGTAGGGAAAGCACCTGTCATGCGAACTGGGGTCGTGGGATCAAACCCCACCGAAGGGGCGGTTACCCTCCAATACCTTTTCCGAACTAAATCTATCACATGTTGTACATATGCATAATCAAGTTTCAGACATCGCGTTTGAGTTTGAGAACCCCGAATTAAGTAATTTTTCCTAGAAATTAGTTTAAATTCACTTAATATTAAGTAAAATATACTTAGTTTTAAAAAGAAACTGATCAAAAGTTAGGTAAATTTCACTCAACTTTTGTAAACATGAGATTACTCAACGTTGGGTTCCCACACTTTAATGCCCTTGTTGAGTGGTTTTGCTCTTCATTTTATGACAACAAAGGGAAGAGGGAGGGAGAGGCAAGAGAGAAAAAATTACCCAAAATAAGGTACTTTTTTCTAACCGTGTAGAGAAAGTGATTGTTGTCAAAACTAGAGTAAGATGCAAACACCTCACCGGGGTTGCTCAGTCCAATAACCCAAATTCAAGACAAAATTTTCAAAACGACTTATCTGCTTTTGTAAACAAAGATTCAAACGACGATTTGACGAATCGATAGCTCTCCCACGCAAACCATTACCATCAACAGGTAGCGGAACCCTTCACCTACCTATTGGTGGTGTTGATTTGCGTGGGAGAGCTATCAGATTAGTCAAATCGTCGTTTGAATCTTTGTTTACAAAAGCAGATAAGTCGTTTTGAAAATTTTGTCTTGAATTTAAGTAAATTCAATATTCCCAGTTTTGAGTTGTTCAAGGTACACTGCAAAAATTCCACACATTTTTATTGGCAAAAATCCATTAATTTAATTCATGATTCTAATTAGTGTACACATAATTACTCTCCACACGAGGTACAAATATAATCTATAATCAAATAAAATCTATGTGTGGTCTCTAATTTGCAGTTATTGCATTTATGTGCGGGTACAAATTGCATATATTTGGGTCGCCAAATTGCAAAAAAATTATGTGTGCGTCAAATATATTCAATATAAAGAATTTTCTCGGTGTCCGCTTTGGATAAATTAAACTCAGCCTTGGGTAAATTGTTTACATGGGATTAAAAACAAACTACCTAGTGCCAGAATAGTCATTTTACTCAAACTTGGTTTATCGGATTTTGGGTGAAAACAACCCAGTTTTTGGAAGCTTTGGACAAGGCTTTGGATTTTTGCAGGCCTATGCTAAGAGCTTATGTTTAGCGTAGCCAACACCAACACCAACGCCGAGCAACGTACGTCAAATCTAAAAAAGCTTACCATCATAAAACATCCAAATTTAGCTTTCATCAATATGCAACTTTAATCGGGAATATTCATTAAATATGACTAATGAGTTTAATTGATTCAAAGCTTATCTACATGATCAATTTTGATTTTACTTACATGGAGAACAACAATTTGTCTTTTATTCCACCGTGAAAAGCTTGAGCAGAATTTAAAAATAAATCCTGCTCTTTTATTGTTGTGGATATTTTCAATTATCAAGCTACAATCATTGGTGTTGTTGACGATTGTTGACATCTCATGCAACTGACAGCGGTCTATCTGCACACTGTGCCCGGGGCATGGTGGCTATTTTTAGGCTAAGGGAGTTAGATAGGGATGTCTATAGCCTGATTTTTAGGCTAAGGGAGTTAGATAGGCATGTCTATAGCCTGGATTTTTGTGTAGTGCCAGAAAAATAATTTTATTCAAATTAATACGGTTTTGAGTGAAAACAACCTACTTTTGGCTAGTTTTGGTTTTCAGTGTGTATCATTGCTCGAATAAACGTCATCGATCATTGTTAAACTGCTCGACTGTCAATCCGAAAGCGGTGGTGTTAATTCCTAGCAAACATTTGAAGAGGACCCAATTTTATGTTCCAAGTTTTTTTTAAAGAGCTACTTTATTTAAGTTTTAGAGAAAAGTGCAAACGTCGATCTGTTAAAGCTGATACTACCCAACATTACCGTTAAAACTTAGTGTTGACAGACTCATTATAGACGATTGCACGGGCGAAAAACTCCATATGAAAAAAAGATAAACATTGCCCTCATTAAACTTCACTCTCCATTTGAATACGGGTAAAAAAATGGTCGTATGACGTCATGATGCAATGGTTCATGAAAAGATATTTTAGTTACTAGATAAAGATTGTCGCTACTGTTCCCTTTGTTCTGCTGTCCGAAACATGTGTGGTACATACCTGTCAAATCGTATGGATTTTCCTTCTTTGACATTTAGCTCTTAGCAAGAAAGGCACTATTAAGAGAGGGGTTTTGAAGATATAATTCGAAGAACAGCCAAACTTCTTGTTGAAAATAACTAACATATCTTTCAAATAACCAAAGAGAATATTGTGAATTGTTTTAAGAGTTTGTTTTCGGATGTTTGTTTAACAGGATTGGATATTGAACTTGATAAACAGACAAACAGACATAACACTTGAACACAGACAAACAGACATAACACTCGTCAAATTTCCATCGTTCACTGATTTACTGGTCAACTCAAATAATCATTAGTTGGCCAATCGATCACTTGTGGCGCGCGCATCGTTTTTGCTCGAGTTTGACGTTTGCTCCCTACCGCAATCTGGTTCGTGATTTGCCCAACTAACTGAAATCAACAAATGTCGTTAGTGTTTAAACGACGATGTATTTGATGGGTAAATTTTCAATGTTTTATGTCTGTTTGTCTGTGCTTAAATTGTAAATAGGAAGAATTCCATTATGTTACAGATTGGAGACAGTATTGGAGACAAATTTAACGAGCATTTGAAGCCGGATTATTTCAGCCGGAAGCCGGATTGATTCCAATATTCTTTTATAATTTCGGAATCAAGAAGTTTTTTTTCATTATTTGAAATTTTGAATTGAGAAGTAATTTGTATGGTAATAAATAGGAACGAGATGTTTATTCAATTCGTAAAATTATGTTTAAAACTAATTCGGACTGGATTGCTTTTGATTAATATATGTATAAAGGTTTCTATGATTAAATTTTAATTTATTTGTGATTGATGTAGTATTTAAATAAAAGCTAGTAGAACATGGTTCATGATACATTTCCTTTCCTTCTAATAACAAAACAAAATCGAAGAGAGTAGAGGTGAGCGGGATTGTAGTGATATGTACAAGTTGATAAATAAAATATTCAATGCAAATAAATAAATAATATTATGTATTTATAGTGCATTATTTCGCACAATTTCGAATTGTGTTTAAAAAAATCAAATCTTTATCGAAGAACGCCTATTGCTATTTTGCTTTAACAGTCGTTTGACGAATCATCAGAGAAACGAAAGCGAATGATTCAAAACCGAACGATTTATACGTTGTCCATTCATCACTAATGTGACATGTTGTTCACGGATGTACATTCGGGTACACACCATTTGATTTCCCTGATTTTCGGCGGATGCGAACAGACTCGCGTCGGAGCGGCTGGAGCACTGGACACCGAGCTGGAGGTGGAACATCAGCTGTCGCTGGAACAGCCCTGGACCCTGGGCTGGAGGCGACACATCGGCAGCAGCTGGAGATGCCCTGGACCGTGGGCTGGAGGCAACACATCGGCAGCAGCTGGAGCTCTGCCATGTACATCGTGAAGGAGACGTACGTTGGAGTGGAATAGCAGACGGCTTAGCCTTGCGGTTGGCTTTGCAGCGAGGTTTGTGAGGATCTCCTCGCTGCAACCAACAGGTTAATGCCTCTGCTATTATCATGACGATGACAGTCAAGTTTTATGCTCGCTGTATTATAGCGGCATAGAAATAAAGCTTGGTCGCGACACTATCCTCGCCAGCAAAAGATGTTCCGGACAGCGACGACAGCGACAATCTTTATCTATAACTAAAATATCTTTTGGTTCATACCATAGTTCAAGACAAAATTTTCAAAACGACTTATCTGCTTTTGTAAACAATCATTCAAACGATGATTTGACGATTCTGGTAGCTCTCCCCCGCAAACCTACACCATCAACAGGTAGCGGAAACCTTCACCTACCTATTGGTACTGTTGGTTTGCGTGGGAGAACTTTCAGATTCGCCAAATCGTCGTTTGAATCGTTGTTTACAAAAGCAGATAAGTCGTTTTGAGTCTCTTAAGTTGATAGTTTTAAATAAATAATAATTCCTCAATATTGGTGTGAAAAGTCGGATAAGTCAGTTTTGAACACATATTATGGGAGGTTGACAAGATTATTCAATGATTCAATGTTATGCAAAGTATTGGTGATATTATAAAAGTTTTTAAAATCTGAGATTTGAAAAAAAATGACAATTTGTAAACAATGCATTGGGGCATTTTTGGATGTTAATCTTGAATTGTAAAAGACAGTCCACCGATTCGAGCAGTTGGACTTCAAGAAGAGAAAAAAAAGATCTCCCATCGTAGCCGTCGAAGTGCAACTAAAATGGTGCAATTTTTAATTTGTGAATTCCTTGCAGTTGTGCGATTTTTCGGGGTTTGTAATGTGATGAAATAAGCTTTGATTATCAATGGAACGATTTGCAATGTGCTGCACAGGAGTTAAATGGTGAACTGATGATATTCGTATCATTTTCTATCCCGGATTCAGATGAAGGAAAGTTTTTCTCGTTTCTCGCTAATGGCGTAGGAGCGACCCAGCTAGACGTGAAAAAAGTGCTGAAACATTTTGTTATTAAATTTGCGAAAGTTTGGGACAGATTTCGGTTTGAATTTTGAGGGCGAGTGTCGATAATGGAAGAAGTGCAAGTAATAGACTGCCCTCCGACGCCGGAGATTTTGCTGTCTTCGTCAACAACCCCCCCGAGGCCGTCGCTGCTGGACATGCTGGACAGCTCATCGTCCGCGGAGGAACTGGACAACTGCTCCGGGGAGGCCGGAAATGACGAGACGGAAAGTGGTCGCAGTTCGCCCCCGCCCAAGTGTGCCATCTGCCTGGGCAAATGCCGTCAAAAGTGCTACACGGATTCGTGCCGTCATCAGTTCTGCTATCGCTGTCTGCTCGAGTGGAGCAAGGTAAAACATTGAAATCTCTATTTTTTTTAGTTGTGCCTTTGTGTGAGCGTTTGTGTCGGCCGGGTCGGGCTAGGGAAGACTGGGAGTTATGGAATCTAATAATTATGATTCATGTTATAAAACAATGCTCGATGGTTTATGCGATTACGGAGGAGCTAACGGTTGAAATGATTTAAGCTTATTTCTATTCATTTGTTCTAAATCATCAAATTTAACTGGAATAAGCTTCGTCGTTTATCGCTTAGTGACAGTCCTAAGGCTGTTTTTAGCTGCATGGATTATTGTATGGAAAGTCAATTTTTGTTCATCAATAAGAGGTTTCGATGAATACCGATAATATGAATATATGAATAATTTCGCTCGGGTCACGAAAGATTTTTAAGATGTTTGAAAATGTAAAAATATTGTATTTGTCAGATTGACAGGTGTTTATATTTTGCATGACCTGTATGAAATGTATCATAATGTAAGCTTTAATAATCAATACAGTTCTATCACTTGATATATTTTGTCTGAGTAATAGATCGATCCTACAATAATTTAGATAAATTGACCCTTATAATAGATAACATACTTTACAAAATGTTTAGGGTTCAATGTCTTAATAATCATATAGAAGTAAGATGTTTAATCATTTCCTGACGATAAAATTGTTCTGACAACTCCAGAGAACATCAAAATTGATTCAGACATAGTACTTCGACAATAGTAGACAATCACTTCGGGTTGCTCAATATCCGGAATATATGCAATTAACTTTGAATGAACTGACTAAAATCGGATTCGGCGTCCATCCACCCACAGCACAGAGCTATGTGGATGGCCGAAGTATCGGTCGTACTCAACTGTTCCTCCCTGGTGATAACAGCTAGATACATGTCAACATAGCAAGGAATTGGGCTCATGAAATTTATACAAAAGTGTTCCTTGCTTGGTGCTACTTTGGGAGGTGCGGACTCCAATTATCAAGATGTTTTGTTTGAGACCCGCTAATTTCCTCTCAGTCTTTAGTGTACTCGTTATGATTTTCTCAAATTAAATTAACATTGTGTTTTATCGCAACGATTTGGTCAGTTTACTGCATTGTAGGTATACATTAACGTGCCAAATGTAAAATTAATTCTCGCCATTAACTTATATTGAATTCACCTTTCCCGTCAAAAATTGTATTTTGTTTTATTGTCTCAGTCGATTCTTTGGCTTATTTATGGTCAACTTTCCCAAAGATTTCATATTTCTTAAAGCCTCTAACTATTTTTAAAATCGAAAACAAAAATCGAAATTTCAAACAAATTTCGAAAAGGTCTGCCCCGAATCACGCTCGGAACCCCGTTCAGAATCGCGAATAGATACTCTTTAGAATTCCAGACGGATTATGTTTAGAATTCTGAACAAATTTTGCACAGAATGTCGAGCGGATGCTGCTCAGAATTATAATAGAGGTAACCTCGAGCATTGACAACATGAGATCAAAATTACAGATTCGGTTGCCACAAGATCATTTGGGAAAACAGCATAAAATATTTTCTGCAATTAAAACGAAAAGATGCTATGACGAAAAAACAATTTCTCATGTCAAGTTCGCTACAGAAAAACGGTACTATAGTCAGCTACGGCGACTTAACTAAAAATCGATTTTTTGTGGTTTTCACGTACTTCCTAACCTTTTTGAAAAACCGCGTAAAAAAAACTTTTAAAAAAATCCCGAAAATTGCGTAAAAAACGACTTATGATAAAAAATCAGTTTTTCGCTATTTTTACACGTAACCAAAGATCTATCGACCTATTTCAAATCTGGTGCATGCTTTTCGCGGTACATAGAATAGAATGTGTATGAAGAACAACTTTTTGGCCATCCAAGAAATTCCTGAAGTAAGGCCTTTAGATCTACACGCATAACCAAAGGTCTGTCAACCTGTTTCATATATGTAGTACATAGAATAGAATGTGTACACAGCATAATTTCTTGGATATCAAAAAAAAAAATTTTTGGGTAAGGCTTGTAGATCTACACGCGTAAGCAAAGGCCTGTCGACCTATTTTAAATATTTTGCATCCTCCTTGGTACATGGAATAAATTCCGAGATGCGCCTGAAAATAGTCACGCAAATAACAACCCGAGTCAGGGACGTTGTACGGGTCGGACAGGAGAGCGACATCGGTTCTCGACTCCGAGACCGACTGCCACGGCAGCTGCTGGGCAGATGCACAGTGGTTCAGATTCAACTGTGTTGCTTGCATGGCTTCTTTTTGTTTTCCCCTCCGATGGGACACGGAGGTCCACTTATAACGTGATTACATACTTGCTTTTTGCTGGCGCAAATGAACACTTTGGTGACTTATCGCATTCCTGCGCCTTGTGCCCTTCCACAATGCTACGGTCTGGGCCCTTAAAGTCGACCCGACTCTAAGCACCAATAGTACCTGTCCACTGAACTGCCGTGAATCGCATATTTGTCCCATATGAATAAGAAACCCAGCAAAGATGGGACAGATATGCGATTCACGGCAGTGAAGGTGGCTGAAGTTTGCCAGCCGATTTCAACATCTCTCGCTCCACAACCTAGGGTCGGCCATCCCCAACGACCTTATCTCGGCGCCGTCATCCAAGATCTCTTCCCGAACAGCATAAGTCAGATAAAAATGGTTGCAGCAACTTGATTGTGTCTAAATCAGGTCACATATGATTTGCAGCAACCTATGCGAAGCATGTGTGCTGCTAGGGTTGGGCCAGTTGTCCCGCTAGCTTGCGTTGCACGTTTCAGCACCAGGAACATTTCAGCAGTCTTGGTGCGTCTGACGCTTCGCGCGTCCTGTTCCAGCGCCGAAAGCTTTTCGGTCGCCTGCATCAACGACGGCGTACTTATGCTTATCAGTTTTTACCAACATGGCCTCTACTCTGTCCTTAACTTTCTTTACGGGTCGAGATGCGCTCAACTTTCGCTTTGAGCTACTGACCAGCTGTCAGGGATTTTCGGCCGCTTGTGCTAATGGTGGCCCGGCGACTTGCAGCTGGTAGGTGCCTTTCGCTTTTTTGGGTCGAGAATCGCCATCTCGAATCAGCGCCCTTCGGGCTCCAATACACCCCGATCTGCTCCGTCAAGACAACGTTTGGCCTACTGTCGCCTACTGTTTGACTTTGCTCTGAGCACCTTCGCCGGTTTGCTGTCTGAGTCGTTTTTGGTTAGGCGCAGTGTTTTCCTCGTTGCCCGTCAGGGCGAAATAAATCGCCTCTTCGACCATATTCGATCTTCCAACGAAGGAGAAGGCCTCAGTTGTGGCACCTTTGTCGGCCTTTTCGCTTCCCCCGGGTGGCTGATAAAAGCGTCCTGTTCTTGTCTTACGACTCGACTTACTGATGTTCTGCCTTCCGCTTGCGAACTCGATAATGTCTTTTTCAAATAAAATATGTACTGGTATGGACATTTGGTTCTACAGGTTTTATCGCCTTAGTTGGCTTTTAGTCTTTAGTACCCTTTTTGCAGTAGTGGACTGGAGACGAAACTTCACTAAACCATCTTTTTGGATCAGTTGGCAGAACATATTTTAAGTATCTGTCAATCAAGTGGTGGCATTAAATGGAATTGTACGAACTCGTCTTATGACAAGTAAAGACATTCCACTAAAAGCTCCAAATAATTTGCTTATCATATGTTAAGCGGTTTTTCCATATGATAATATGTCGATCGATTCTGTAGTTTTGATCTTATGTTTTCTCTTATTGACGTTTATGGGACCATAAGGGATTCTTAGCAGCATCCACTCAAGATTCTGAGCAAAATTCGTTCGAGATTCTAAACACAATCCGCCTGGAATTCTGAACAGGATTCTTTTGCAATTCTAAACAGAATCCGTTCGGAATTTCAAACAGAATCCGTTTGGAATTTTAAAGAATATCCGTTCGTGATTCTGAACAGAAAGCCGATCGAGATTCGGAGCAGTATTTTTTCGGAATTCATTTGAAATTTTCAGTAGAGTCCGATTCGGATCTTGTTTGAAATTCTGAACATAATCCGTTTGAAGGTTCTGAACAGAAGCTGTTTTCGATTCTGAAAAGAATTCGAATGGTATTTTTAACTGAATCCATAGTTGATAATCAGCGTATTTCCAGGAAGTAAAAATCCAGCAAAATGTCAGTTTAATTTCATTAAACCTAACCTATTTTGAAAAATAAGAGCATTTTTATTACGGAGCAATGTTTCATATTATTTAAGTTCCTTAAGTTCCTTCAAATCTGCGATTGAATACAAATTCGCCTCTAACATAACACGGGGGGACAACATCGAAATATATTAGCTGTCGACCTACATAACATCTATATCATGCTTCAACATCATAATGATGAGAGCTTGACAGGCTCCCGAGTACAACGAAATATTGGGAATGATGAAAAGCTTTACCTGTCATATAATGATTTATCAATGGGCCACATGTAGTGTGTTCTCAGAAATCCTTCGCGGGCCGCAGAAAAAGATGGGGATTACTGGTCTAGATTATAGACACTGTCGGTTCTATAGAGCAGCTGAGGCGAAGACGAGTGTAGCCGAACGAACTCTCAATTAGTGTAGCCAAAAGAGCATGACGTCACGATTGCAATACAAGCAATGGAACGTGTGACGTCAAATTCGCGTGGTACACTTTCCACTTCTCTCATCTTTATCTATTTGTTTCACTTTTCAAATCTCACTTTTGACGTAGAACTACGTCTGTCTTTTCTATATTGGGGTACACTTTACGATTGCAAAAAATCGAAAAGCGTCACGAAAATATGATAGACTTTGATCGTTAATATCTCAGCCGTTTCTCGATGGATTTTCAATTTTCTTGGACCATCCGATCAAGGAAGAGTCAACGCTTCATTCCCGATGTACACTTAAGTCATTTTTTACGCGTTTTATTTTTACACGAATCGCTTTTATGCAATTTTTTTTCACTAGAATTTCGAGATTAACGCGATTCATTCAGACATGTTTTGGTATTTATGCGGTTTTTTACGTTGTTTTAATTTACGCGGCCCACATCCTCCGCGTAAAAGCTGACTCCAGTGCGTTACAATATTTATGTAGGATTATTTACTACTGAACACTTGCTAACAGTTTAGCAATCGGTTTTGGTGAATCAGTCAAACTCGTAAGTGCATCGCAAGCTTCTTCTTCCATAGCGCTACATTCCAACTGGAACTTGGCCTGCTTTTCATCTTATGTCGTTTTCGTTTTTGTGGTGTAGCTACACCGGAAAGAGCATAATTTTGCACCACATAAACGAACATTTTCAGTGCAGTCCCAATAAGATTGCGAAAGTATGTGTGACATCGGTCATCTTCCATGCTTCTGTCATATATGTTTTTGTTCTTGCTGCCTGCTTTGAAATATGTATGTTATTCCAATCATTCTTGTTGGGATTAAATTGAAATTGCATGAATAGTGTCACTCTTATAGACATTTTACTTTTACTTTCTGTTTAATTGCTTCGATTATCTAAAGCTGAACACAGTACTCACTGTCTGACAGATCACGAAAACGATGCATGATACATATTTCAAAACGAATCAAATGTTGCAAAATTTCACGGCCAATAATTCATTAAGAGCTTCTTTGTTTCTGATGGAAGTATTTAAATACACAGGATTTTGTTTTTACACGATTTTTTTTTCGCTCGTATTTTTGATCGTGTGACTTCAATTTGCCACCAAACTCTTCGCAACATGTTTCAAAAAATCCAGAATAAATCAAAGAAAAATCACATGATAATTAACATACGTTAAACATTTTGAATGAGTGGAAAATTGGGAAAATGTAAATCGTGTAAAAACAGAATCCAGTGTATGCAAAAGCATATTCCAACTAATCACAATACAAAACTACAAGTAGATTGATTTTTGGGTTCTCATTGGGAATTCTTGGGCCATTTCAGGTTTATGAGAAGAATGTTGGATTCTGAGGGAAACGTTTTCACTAATCCTTAATTTGCTATTATATAACAATGCGGCGAACTTCGTTTCGTAAAAGACATACATTTTTCTTAGCACTCACAAATAAAGTGGAAAGTAGAATGTGTTATAAATTAAATTGGTTTCCAAAGTTTTCCAGCTTTGCAAAATATTGCTTTGCAAAGATATTTATTAAACGAATTAAAAAAAGCTCGAATCAGTTTCTACATTCTAAACTCGATTCTCAACTAATCTTGTTATACATGTACATTCGTGATATACTGATTGAGCTAATAGCCGTTTAAAATTACGCCATTTATTATAATAAATATGATAAAGAGTAACTTGATGCTCATCCACATACATTAAATCTTCAATTCCACTTGTACACGATATTTAATAAGATTTATGGCGTAATCTGAATAGGCTATAACACATCGCCTCATCTATTGAATTTTATTTTTAAGAGGTGACCTGGCAGCCATTTGAACATATGTACTGCGACTTTAATATTACAATTCACAAATTATGTTCAATTATGCTAAATATGCTCAGCTACGTTTTGAATTCCATGGATTAACCAGCAAAGGCTCAACTAAAAGGTGGCCCATGTAATAAAATGTGAGCTGGCAAAGCAAGACTGTAATTATTGCTATTGAGTCATTAGATTCTATAAGATAATAAAAATCAACAAAATCTCAATAGATCAAAGCTGAATATTCAAAATCTGAAAATGTTGTAAAAATCCTTTGCAAATACCAAAAACTTGGAATTCAAAAGAGTTTATGGAATGATTCTTCACCTCAAACTAGTTGATTTTTCCAAAAGATACTTCGAAGAACAAGTTCTGATATTGGTTCAAAATTTTGGAACTATTTTCAAGTTCCACAAAAAAAACTTGTTTATTAGAATAATTTCATGACTAATAATATATTCAAACCGATGGTCAAGGTAACGAAAGTATAAAATTTAATAGCAGGAACAATTAGTTTAGAATTAG
Organism: Armigeres subalbatus; assembly: GCF_024139115.2. Classification (NCBI taxonomy): domain Eukaryota; kingdom Metazoa; phylum Arthropoda; class Insecta; order Diptera; family Culicidae; genus Armigeres; species Armigeres subalbatus. The sequence goes on from NC_085140.1 coordinate 2,832,683, forward strand.
TATACAATACAACTGGTTGAATGTAAGCAATTTCTTTTACCTTGATTCATCGCCTAACTTTTATAAACTAATCGATTAGTAAATGTCCTTCACTGTTTTTAATTATCCTTCTCTTATGACATACATAAAACTACATTTTTATTTATTTTGCATTAGATGATTAGAACTACCATTCCCACTTTAAATATTAAAAAAAATTCCAACGCGCACCCGGCACATCAAAACCGAAGCCAAAACAAAACAGAATTTGACAGCAACAAGCACGTGGCATGCGGCTGTATTGGTAACACCACCATTCGAACAAGCTACACTCTCGATTATATGCGTGGTACAGTTTCCGAACGGTGCACGAAAAAGTGGGGTTTGAGTGTAGAGTGAAAACCAAAAACGAACAATTTCAGTGCAGAAAGTGTACACCCGGTGCAGCTACACCGCAAAAACGAAAACGACATTAGTAATCTATTAGAATAAGGAAAATAAGTTCAAAAGTAGCATTTACCAATGCTTCGAATCGAGATACAATTATCGAACGACTTTTACTTTCTAGAGAGTTTTTATCAATTGATAATTTGGATATGTGATCGCTTGAGAGTGTTGTTCATCCTTGATTATTTGAAAATTTTATTTTCATCATTCTTTTCAAATTCTGTTCTAAAAATTATATACCGTGCTGTGCCCTTATTCCGTTCACCTAAGACAATGCGCTATGTCTAAAAGCTCTAAAAAATAGCCGTTTAGTATTTTGAAGCTGCAATTTCGCTACATAGTGTCATTTGCTATATACAATTGAAAATAAAATATGTTGGGATGCATTCATAGACTTAGGCTCCACTAGTGAAAAAAACATTGACAAATTATGTGGTCCTAACTCCAATCATCTGAAATGGCATTGTTCCTAATTCCGTTCATTCGTGTTCCTAATTCCAATCACCCGAAAAACATTTGATTTCTTGAAGATGCTGATACCAGGCATCATTTTTCTCACAAATCCATCTTTTCATTTATTATAATATTGCAAATAAAAAGCTTAAAATGTAATTTCCTTCCAAATTTGAAATACAATGAATGATTTTCCTTAGTATAGCCAATTTGACTGTTTTTTCGTTTGTTTCACTTACCATTCGAGATATATTCAACATGACCATTGATGCTAGCTGCCCAGTTGCATCAGGTACCACAGAGAAGGCCAGATACTATTCCTTATCAAAGTTTTACACCTTATCCTCAACGTAATTTTGACTAGAGCCTGGATACTAGGCCTTTAATTCTGACCTGAACCTTCCAAAACAATGTCTCTGTTTGTTTGGAATTGTTCGTACCACTGTTTCGTTGAAATTGAATATTCTTTAAAGTTCCGGTTCTTTATAGTACCGGATAACCCTACTTCTACGAAGTATTCACGAATTTCGGTAAAACATAACCTTATTTGCAGCTCAGAGAGGGCAGTGTTTTTTTTATAGAAATTCGCCAAGAAATTTCCGGATAAAGCTTTTAAACAAGAACGCCACAATTATGGATTGTGCTGTTTAAAACTGTTCGTATTCTCCGGAAACCCTTTCTTAACATTGTCCAGCATTCACTCTATAAATCATCATTAAATCATTAACTGAAAAAACTGTATTTTCCCGGCACGAGTTGAAAAAGGTCCCATAACCTGTCGTTAACGGAATTCCTTTCGGTCTGCCTGCTTGCGGGATAGAATTTCAAATGTTCACCATTCATCACTCATATGGCTTCATGTACGATGTACCTTTTCTTGCTCATAGATTAGATTCTCAAACACAAAACTTTCGGAATCCATCCTCCAAACCCAATGAACGGAATAAGGAACGAGTAGATTTAGATGTACCCTTATTCCGGTCAAGATATTTTTCACTTTTCAGCATTTTCTATCGGGAAAATACAGGCAACAATTTGGTAATACGCTATAATGTTACCTGTTTTGTCTTGTTATGCTGCTGTGTTTGAAATCCAGGACAAATTTTCACTTAAAAATGCTTAAATATTATGACAGACGTTCTTAGCAAGTGGGTTAATGAAAACAGTCAAAATGGCGCTCGTAGTGACGACCAACAAATTTTGTTTAAATTTTCACTATGAATCGCTGAAAATGACGCTGGTTTTCATTTCATTTCATGCATACATAACCATAGAAAAGCATAAGGATATTTTTCTGCTGTTTGTAGACAAAAACTCTTTATTATTTATCATTTTGTCTTGCATGAACGGAATTAGGCGCTGATTGGAATAAGGGCACAGCACGGTACATCACCATGGTTTGTAATGCTCACTCAATCTCAGCAGACAATCACGAAAACTACCAGTACTGCCACGTAGTTCAACGTCACCTTTGCGTACAACCCGATTGGGCTGCACCTTTGAGTTTTTACTATTAACTTCTCGCCTCTCACTTCTCATTTCTCGATTCTTACTTCTCAACTAATAATATGCAGCGAAAATATTGAACTGGCCATTTTGGGGCTGTTTCCCAAAGGGTCACTTCCGTCGAGTCAAGTACGAGACACTGAATACGACCTTACTGTTGAGGTCGAAATACGTATCTGTCAAGGTACAATCAAGTGGTGGAATTAAATGGGATAATACAAACTCGTCTTATGACAAGTGAAGACATTCCACTAAAAATCTAAAAAAAATCCGATTACTTGATTTCGAGCCATCCAGCGTTGCACGTATCAGTCTAATCAGTTTCGCCTTAAAATCATGTTCGGACATCATCTGCCACAGCTCATTTCTCTTCACTGAATCGTACGCTTCTTTGAAATCAATGAACAGATGGTGAGTCTGCAAGTTGTACTTCCGGAATTTATCAGCTCGTTTAGAGCCGTCTTAACCTCGTCCAGCGTTGGTGGTTCCACAGCTTGATCCTGCTCCTTAATACACGTCGTTAGTAGCGGAATGAAGGCTTCCCGTGCCAATGACAGGGCGAAGGAAACTTTCTCTTCCGATCTGCGCATTTGCATCCCCGATGACAATCTTTACATCGTGTGTTGGGCATTCTCCGTAGGCCTTATCAAGGCTTTCATAGAACTCATCCTTCATGTCATCAGGCTTATCGTTCGTTGGGGCATAGATGCTGATCAGGCTATAGTTTAAGAATTTGCCCTCAATTCTCAACACGCAAATGCGGTCGCTTATCGGCTTCCACCGGATAACACGCTTCATCTGCTTCCCAATCACCATGAAGCCAACTCCTCGTTCTGCTCTGTCACCGCCGCTATAGTAGATATAATGGTACTCGAATGAAGTGTTCGCTATAGGATCCACCGCTCGGAATTCACGTTCTCCAGTTCTGGGCCACCGTATTTCCTGGATGGCTGCCACACTCACGCCGACCTTCTGCAGCTCACGAGCCAGTAACCCAACACGTACGGGTTCATCCAAAGTTCTCACGTTACAAGATCCGACTTTCCAATCGTTGTCGTTTATTCGTTGCCGGGTATGTTGCCGTCAATCCGTTTGCTCTACTTTTGCCTTTCTTGGTAACTGTAGAATCTTCGGTAGGCTACCTTACCAGGGTTGCGCTACCTACATCGCGTTAAAGGGGCTACCTTCTCGATGCTGACACGATGCAAAATGCTGTGCGGAGTTTAGTTTAGAGTCCCTCGCTGGCACTCGGACGATGATCAGCCGCCCCTAACATGGAGGACAGACGCTCGATCAGATTTGCACCTCCGGAGAGGAACAAATTCCCCCTTCCTGTCAGCATACGACCATAGTTCCCACCGGGGTTGGTTACCCGATCTTCCCTAAAATTGCTCGTATCTCGGCCAGCGCCACGAGGAGGTAGGGATAGGAGTAGCTGGGTAAGAGGCTAAGGACCGCAAAATGGGGTCTATTTTATTCCTTCAGGTGCGCGAAGTACCAATGGTACGCTTTACCCAGCTTTTGCCATGCCTGAAATGGTATGAATAGGGACGAAATAAACGTCATTTTTTTGGACTTCTATTGCCAGAAAAGGAAATTGTGGTCCAATTTTCTGCACCTGACCCAGTGACCCATCGGAATAACTCCGGATATGAGGACCACACCCATGGGGCCCTCCTTAGCCGTGTGGTAAGACGCGCAGCTACAAAGCAAGACCATGCTGAGGGTGGCTGGGTTCGATTCCCGGTGCCGGTCTAGGTAATTTTCGGATTGGAAATTGTCTCGACTTCCCTGGGCATAAAAGTATCATCGTGTTAGCCTCATGATATACGAATGCAAAAATGGTAACTTGGCTAAGAAACCTCGCAGTTAATAACTGTGGAAATGCTTAATGAACACTAAGCTGCGAGGCGGCTCTGTCCCAGTGTGGGGATGTAATGCTTTAAAAAGAAGAAGAAGAAGATGAGGACCACACCATATTTCCCAACAAGCGAATCAACCAACCAAGTTTATATGAACGCAATGACCGATCGTGATAATATTAAATAGTGACTAGGGTTTGTCCCCCGTTGAATACAATCGGAAAAAACCGGAAAAAGTAGAAAATTATGTAATTAACAGAAAAACCGTTAAAAACATATTAAAAATACAATTCTCTCTTAAAGGATATTTATAAATCGACTAATTTTTGTTTTGTTTGTTGTATTTTTAGATAAAAGCAGAGTGTCCTCTATGCAAGCAAGTTTTTCGGTCGATCATCTACAAGCAAAAATCCTACGGACACTACCAGGAGCATAAAATATCTATTGCTCCGCCGGTTTCGCCCGGCCAGGGACCAGGGTCAAGTGGAGGGGGAGCGGCACGGACGGTTCCCCAAGTTTATCACCGTTTGGATTTCACCCTGTCCCAGCCGCCACGATTCACCTACAGTGCAACGCTGCATGTTCAACCGAGCCAGAGCGAGCGACTGCAACAACTATTCCTCCACCAATCTGGCGATGTCCAAAGGTTCAGTCGGGAATTTCCGGACGATTTCATTCCATCTAGACAGAATGGTCCCGAGTGGAGACGCTACATTTACCACAGAAGGTTACACGCCCGACCACTGGCGGACATTAACGGACGGATGAGAGATTGCAGTGCTTCATTTTATCGGTATGTGAAAGAATAAATTATTAAGCAATAATTTATATATTAAAGGATTGACGTTTCAAATTAATCATATACCGCTTTTTTTAACATAATTCATCCAATTTATATACTAATTTTTTCTTGTTTATTTTACTTTTATTCTCTCTCTTAATTATCTTTTATATTTTTATTTTTCCTTTTTATATATCTATACTTTGTATTAGAAATTGAATGAGTTATATTTTTAATCCACTTCTTCAAGTCACTATAATAAAGATTTTAAGGTTAAGTCTTATTAGTCATCAATTAATTTTTTTTGTTTAGTAAGACGCTTCATTTTCATTTGTTTTAGTTTTGTTCACTTTTTCTGCAGCCCTACAAATAACTTTTTTGTGTTCTCAATGTTTCTTTATTCTCTCAATTTCTTTAAGAAAAATAAATCAATGCATGAAAGCTAAGCATTTTCTACAAAAAGATAATAATCGCGTTTGTTTTTAGTGAAAACCCCGCCCAAATACATCGCTTGATGCCGTGGATTAATCGAGAGCTGGTCGCACTTTGTCGGAACAATCCGGCACAGGTCTCAATCATAATGGAGGACTTTCCCAATCTGCTGATGACCCACGACATCACTTCGCCGGTATTCCGCGAACGAGTTTCCTACTGGGGCTGGGTACGCACTACCCACTTTATTCACGAATTGCTCAACTTTGCCCGTTCGCCATACGATATTATTGGTTATGATCGTTCCGTCCAGTATGACCCGTACTACAACAACAGCGTTGTAGTGCTGTCATCGTCTTCGTCATCCTCTTCAGAGGCTGGTCTCTCCGCGTCCGAAGAAGAGGACGATGTAGTGCGGGTAGTAGAACCGACTCCGGGAACCTCAGGAACTATGGAATCGAGCGGGGGACCGAGTGGGAGCGCCAGACGAGGAAGGACACAATTTACAATCGAAACCAGATCTTCTGATCAAACTGTGATTATGACGGGCTCTTTTGGAGGAGCTGGAGTTAGTGGAATCGTATCGGTATCCACCTCTGGAGCACAACCAAACAACGGATCCGGAACAAGCACCAGTGTTTACCCGGATTTGTCTCGGATGCAACCGCTAACCTCGATGTTACTTCAACCGCCTCCAGTTAGCCGACTAGAGGATGGGGAAAACATTTCCCTTTCGTCCAGTGATAGCGACGACTGCCGGATAGTCGGAGCGCTCAAACCACCCCACCTGCGAACTCCTGAAATGGTCAGCCTAGAATCGGAAAGCGACAGCGATGTCGTATTCGTAAACGAAGATGCCACTAGAGCTAGAACCCAAGCCATGGATAACAACTCTGTTTTAGAGCAGCTTTTTCCAGAAACCCTTTTGAATGAGGAGTTGGCTAAGCTTGAAACTCACATGTTTGCATCCGAGTACAACAACGGAGCTTCCACTTCCTCCGGCGGAGGAAGTGCGAGCGGTGGCATGAAGAAATATTACGCAAAACCTCGACTGAATAGATACAGTGAAGGAACCGGCTTCAAAAGCATCTATGAAGCCAGCGAGTCAGAAAAAAGCCACGGAGAACCAAGCATACAAAGCGAATCTGACTCGTCGAGTCATGACGAAGTCAAGTTCAATATACGAAATCAAGCTCCAATAGGCATTCGCAAAAGGAAATCTGTCAAACGTAGACAAGCATCTTCATCCAGAAGTAGCAGCTCAGCCAGTCGCGATGCAAGCTCTTCTTCTGACTCAGAAAGTGAAAGCAGTAGTTCTTCCTCGAGTGGATGCAGCTCTAGTTCTAGCAACGGGAGTGACAACTCTGCTAATAATTCTCTGAAAGTTACCCTCAAGAAGCGTTCCCGCAGGTCGAATGTACGCTCTCCACGAAAAACTTCCAAACGAGTGCAAAATGAATCGAAATCCAAAACCTCCAAAGTCAAGAAACGGAAGACCTCGTCCTCCAAACGATCCAGTCGCAAGCGCCAAAAACTTCAAATCCCTAAACAGCCCCCCAAAAGTTCATCCGAGAGTGGCAAGGGTACGTCTGTTTCCTGCACTTCGGGACCCTCGGCGGAAAGTCTCAAAATTGAAACCAACACAGTAGCACTCGCCCACCCTGCCGGGAGTTTCTCCGGCAAAAAACGTAAAATGAGAAGCGCTGTTATCAAACTGAATCCAGTTGCAAAGGCAGCTCGGCAGCAGCAGCTGGGTGCTTCCAAAAGACGCCGAAAGGCGCCGATCTGCTCCGAATTAATCACTAGCACTGACTTCTCAAGTGAGGAAAACAAACCGGATGCAGACGAACAGCAGATGCCACCAGCGCAGCAGCAAGAAGTACAACACGAATCTACCGACACCAGCTCGCTGGATACGGACACGTCTGATAGCGAAGAAGGTCGGTGTACAATCGCCTCTTTGATACGAGCGGCCAAAACGAGCGACACCTTAGAGATGAAGCAGCAAAGCACGTCTAGCAGCAGTTGCAGCTCCAGTAGCAAAAGCAGTAGCAGCGCAAATTCCTCCTTAACTGGACCGTCGAGCCAGCGGGATGTTGTTACCGGCAATGCGGTAAATGGTGACGACGATGCGGAAGAGGACGAAGAGGAGGAAGAAGAAGACGACGACGACGACGATAACGATCAGGAAGATGAGGATGAGCATAACGAATCGCCGGTGGTTTCGACCAGCGAGGAAGTAGATGTCTCGGTGGCGCAGGTGATTGCTGTTGGAGCCGAAGTGGAACTCTGAGATTTACTGCGGACTGTGGAGTTCGACGAGTGGTGAAAGGGGGATAGAGTTGATGGTAAGTGTTTTTTTTTAATTAGTTTTAGCTTAAATGAAACATGGTAAATTATAATTGGTGTCGGAGTCTGGTCAAAAATGTATATATTATGCATGGCACTGAGATCTCATGTGACTTCTTTTTTCGTATTATTGATCAAGTGATTTCAACGGACCACCAACATCTATGCAACATGTGGGCACAAAAATAAAAAAAAATCACCCAAAACACCCAGGCCGCTTTGTGCTTTCGTGCTGTGCGGTTCTTTTTTCTCTTTGCTAGAGGAAGTTTTTAATGCATACTATGCGAAGCTATTTTAATTACGTTGGACCCGTTTGCGGAAGTAAAATTCCAACAAGCGGTGGTAATCCTGCAAGGACACCGTTCTGGGAAAAAACCTCTTTGAAGGTAACGTCTCCACGCTCAGCAATGAGCATTAATTAAAGAAAGAGGAAGGGGGAGTCTCTGAATTCTCTATTTCCTTCTAAGAAACAAGGTTTCAAGACCGTCCTGCCAAAGCGCGGAAAAAATAGAAGGAAGCTGGAGACTTCAGATGTTCCTTCTAATTCTAACATTGGAAATAATTCTTCTCCTATCGAACTGAGCAATCGGTTCGATTTGATTCATGACGAAATTGAGCAAATCGAATCTACCTCTATCCAAGGTGATTCGATTCATGCGAAGAAGCAAAGGATTTGACCCGTTGTGTATCTGTTGCCTAGTTTGATGATCAAGGTTTCATCCCAGATTGTCAAGCAGGGTGACTGCCGCGTTTTGCCGGGATCCTTTGACGATCACAAACGTCTTCTTCAGTATTTAACTGAGAAGCGGCATAAATTCTTCACGTATGACGATAAAACTGAGCGATTGTTCAAAGTAGTCTTGAAAGGTCTCCACAGTGATTATAAATCACTGGATGAGATTAAAATTGTAATTTCTCAATTACTTGGATTTTGATCAGTGCCGTAAGTGCCAAAAGTGGGGTCACGGAACTAAACATTGCCACATGGATGCTAAATGCATGATGGTGGAGCGTTCGCCCATAAAACCCGCCTGGTACTGCCCCACGAATTCCCTTGCAATTGGTGCTAGTCGACGGCATAAAATTTGGGAGAGTACCTTGTAGGCGGCGTTCAGCAATGTGATTGCGCGGTAGTTGCTACAATCCAGCTTATCGCCCTTTTTGTAGATGGGACACACGACACCTTCCATCCACTCCTGCGGTAAAACTTCCTCCTCCCAAATCTTGGTAATGACCCAGTGCAGCGCTCTAGCCAGTGCCTCACCACCGTGTTTAAATAGCTCTCCTGGTAGTTGGTCAACTCCAGGGGCTTTGTTGTTCTTCAGCCGGCCAATCTCCTCCTGGATTTCCTGAAGATCCGGATCCGGTAGAATTATATCCTGCGCGCGTTCCCCCAGGTCCATCACCATACCGCCATCTTCGTCTGCTACATCGCCATTCAGGTGCTCTTCGTAGTGCTGCCGCCACCTTTGGATCACCTCACGCTCGTTCGTAAGAAGGTTCTCGTTTACGTCCTTACACATATCGGGCTGTGGCACGTGGCCCTTACGTGAACGGTTCAGCTTCTCATAGAACTTTCGTGTGTTATTAGCGCGGTACAGTTGCTCCGTCTCTTCACGGTCCCGATCTACCTGCTGACGCTTTTTCCTCCGGAAAATCGAGTTTTGTCTGTTCCGCGCCTGTTTATATCGTGCCTCGTTCGCCCTCGTGCGGTGTTGCAGCAATCTCGCCCATGCTGCATTCTTCACTTCTACTAACTGCTCACATTCGCCGTCATACCAGTCGTTTCTCTGATCCGGGGGCACCGTGCCAAGTGCAGCGGTTGCGGTGCTACCAATGGCGGATAGAATATCTCTTCAGCCATCTTCAAGAGACGCTGCGCCTAGCTGCTCTTCCGTTGGGAGTGCCAATTCCAGCTGCTGTGCGTATTCTTGGGCTTGTCTACCGTCTTGTAGCCGCCCAATGTTAAGCCGCGGCGTCCGACTTCGACGCGTGTTGTACACCGTCGAGAGTTTTGAGCGCAGAGCGGTAAGTGCGGACGTTTGTGATGTCGGAGAAGAATTTACCGTCGATTAGAACGTGGTCGATTTGGTTTTCCGTTTCTTGGTTAGGTGATCTCCATGTGGCCTTGTGGATATTTTTGCGGTGAAAGAAGGTGCTTCGGACTACCATTCCGCGGGAGGCTGTGAAGTTTATGCAATGTTGGCCGTTGTCATTCGATACGGTGTGCAGACTATCCGGTCCGATGACCGGTCTATACATTTCCTCCCTTCCTACCTGTACGTTCATGTCACCGATGACGATTTTAACGTCCCGCAGTGGGCATCCATCGTATGTCTGCTCCAGCTGTGCGTAGAATGCTTCTTTCTCGTCGTCGGGTCTCCCTTCGTGTGGGCAGTGCACGTTGATGATGCTATAGTTGAAGAAACGGCCTTTAATCCTCAGCTTGCACATCCTTGCGTTGATTGGCTGCCACCTAATCACGCGTTAGGTAGCCGCTCGATGCCCGCTTTTCCACACTTTCTGTCCTGTCCAGCATGCTCATGCTCATGCACATGCGTTTATATTAAAATACTACTGCGTCCACAAATAAACTGGTAAATTATATTCTTCATTTAAAACCAAAGTTTGGGAGTTTCTGTTGAAACAAATTGTGGACAATTCTCTACACAACATTTTATTGCTGCACTCGCCTTTCAAGTGCAATGGGCAGCAAAGGGATTTGTTGAGAGCTGATCTTCAAATTCTAACTCGCAACAAATCCAAATTTTTCATAATTGGTGACTTCAATGCCAAACGGACAGGACGTATCATGTAGCAGTTGATGGCGAGGTTTCTGGAAAAGAACAAATACCGTACGGTGTGCCTCAAAGAGCAGTACTCAGTCCGATCTTCTATAACATATTCACTGCAAACATAGTGATGATCGCTGACGTCCACCGGCTTTCTTGTTGTCTTGGACAAATTGTAACAAGCTCATGCAGTAGTCACTAGAACCATACCATTTTTTGACGTAGGACTACGTTTGTCTTTTCTATATTGGGGTACACTTGACGATTGCGAAAATCAGGGACCGTCACGAAAATATGATAGTCTTTAAACTTAAATATCTTTGCCGTTTCTCGATGGATTTTCATTTGGACCATTTTTTTGGACCATTCGATCAAGGATGAGTAAACGCTTCTTTGTAATTATACGAAAATACTGATTTTTAACTATTTATTATCGAAAATTGATAAAAAGTTTAGAAATAGGTAAACCAACCAATCATGTACACATCACTAGCTTAGACATCGAAAATCAATCACTTGCGGGTTTGGATCTAATCGTCAGCAGCGGAGCGGACACAGCGTAACATTTTCAACGGAAATCCATCGCATTGTTGGTGGTCCTCGGTGTGTTGCTGCAGATCATTCAACCTCAACGAACCAGCATTTTATATGAAGAAAGGGTTGACTATAAAAATAGCACTGTTTCGATCCCGTGCCGCCAGTGGCGATGCTTTTATTACATTATTGGGAAAGCGCATTGGGGAAAGAAAATTGATTCTTCTCAGGACTAGCATTTTCTGAACAGAAAGGTTTAATTGCGAAAATGGACTGATTCGGTGGCATCGGCGTTTGGCGTGGAAGCTTGGTTTCTGTTAGTGAATCCATCCATTCAAATTTACGGGCTTAATTTATTGAATACAAGAAAGCTGCTTTCCGGCGCGCGACCCATTTTGATCGGGTTTCCGCAAAGAGCGGTTTAACCATTTATAAGGCAGTGGCAACTATATTATCACCATCAAATTATATGTTTTTCTGTTTATTAACAAGAGCTCTACTTATTATTTACCATGTAGTGACTATATTTAGTACCTACCTAGGTGAATATTTGAGCCATAAAAATTGAAATGTCAATTTGAGAACGGTTTTTTACGAACAGATCGTAAGTTTCGAGTGGAAGATGGATTTTCAGTTATAATTCGTTGAAAAATGACGACAAAGATATACTTTTTCCCATCCCGGGTAGAAGTGAATAACAAACAAATAACATAATAATAACAAATTTTGCTGATATATCAGATTTAGTTATTCTTATGTTATTCATAAATAACATAAAATAGCATCCCAACAGCAAGTTTTGTTATAATAGTAAAATTTGTTATTTATATGTTACTAGCTTTATGTACCCGGCCTTGCTCGGAATTGCCAGTTTGATTCGCAGTTTTTTTTTTCACAATCGGAAAATGAATAAACCAATTGGTCAACAGGATAATTGCGTTATCTTATCGATACTTCATCATTTGATCAAAAGAAGGCAGATTTCATTTGAAAACATTGACTGATTTTGGAAAGGAACGAATCCATAATCGCCATATTCCGGGCAAACGTCTATTTCTAAAGAAGGACAAACATCCACCGATGCCTTATTCCGAGCAAACGTCTATTTTTAAAGAAGGGATCACATTCACCATCCAGAAGGAAACACATTAATCATTGCTTTTACGTTGGGCAAACCATGATTTCGATAAATGGTTGAATTGATCGATAACTAAACAATACAATAATGGGTTCAGAAGTTAGGCTGGAGCACACACACAAACATACAAACATTGAGTTTATATATCTCGGCAACTTATTCAAAACGACGTATGTGATTTTGTAAACAAAGATGCATACGTCGATTTGTCAAATATGATGACACTCCCACGCAAACCAATACAACGAACATGTAGCCGAAACCTCCCCTACCTGTATGTGGCGATAGTTTGCGTGGGAGTGCTATCAGATTGCAGAAATCAACGTTTAAATTTTTGTTTACAAAATCACATACGTCACATACGTTGAATAAGTATCCGAGATATATAGATAGCTAATAGCTATATGTATCCGGCTTTGCTAGGGACTGAAAAGTAAATTATAGAATTAAAATGTCCAATGCTGTAGCACGAAACCCACAGAGGTAGATCTACCGCTCATAGAATTGAACCTTTGTATCAATATATTTTTATATCTTTGTTTGGCCCTACCTTTTCAATAAACATCTTCCAAAAATAGAGAATAAGTGTACCAAATCTGGTTGGAATTTATCCTGGGAGTTACACTGAATTGCTCATTTTTAAAGACAACCCTTCCCCATAACTTTCCCTTTTCCAAAATGACCCTCCCACCTTCTTTGTTATCTTCTCCTTAGAATAGAAAATGTGTGCACCAAATTTGGCTGAAATTGGTCCTGGGAGTTGGGTGTTACACTGAATTGCTCTTTTCTAAAGACAACCCTTCCCCTTACCCTCCCTTTTCCCAATGATCATCCCACCCTTTGTTATTTTCTCCTTAGGATAGAGAATGTGTGTACCAAATTTGGATGAAAGCGGTCCAGGGGTTCAAAAGAAACACTGAATTGCCTGTTTTCTGAACAATACCCTCCCCCAGACCCCTCCCTCTTTCCCAAATTACACTTCCATGTGATCGACTTCTCTTAGTGAATACGTGTACAATATTTGGTTGATATGGGTACTGGAAGTTGGGAGTAACACTGAATTGCTCGTTTTATAAAGACAACCCTCCCCCATACCCTCCCTCTTTTTACAATGACCGCCCCACCCCATTTGTTATCTTTTCTTTAGGGTAGAGAATGTGTGTATCAAATTTGGTTGAAATCGGTGCAGGGGTTCAGAATTTACTCTAAATTACCCGTTTTCTGAACAATACCCTCCTCCAGACCCTCCCCTTTCCCAAAATCTCTCATATGATTGTTTCCTTATAGTGAATATGTGTACAAAATTTGGTTGAAATCGGTCCTGGGAGATGAAAGTTACACATAATTGTTCGTTTTCTAAACAAAACCCCTCCCCTTTCCTAAATGACCCTCCCACCCCTTTGTTAACTTCCCCTGAGGATAGAGAACGTGTGTACCAAATTTGGGTGGATTCGGCCTAGTGGTTCAGAAGTAGTTAGCGATTATACATACATAGATTGGTTTTTATGTATATAGATTGTAAGAAAGAGCAAATGAAGAACACATTTTGCAATCATAGCAAAGTTTGTTATTCATTCATCATTACCATTTACAACATATCAATAATAACTAATTTTGGTGTTTTCTTTTCTTCAAATATTTTGCTATTGGTTTGTTATTATAATAGCAAAATGAGTAATCTATGAGTTATTTGCTAAAGCAATGTCTGTTATTATTTTTGCTATTTTAGCAACTATATCAAACAAACTAATATCAAATTTTGCTATTCAGTTATTCATATATTAATAGTAAAATTTGATATTATTTTGCTGTTTTCTTCTACCCGGGATTGGTAATAACTATTTTGAATCTCATGTGTTAGATTATGGCGTGAAAAGTGCTTTGCCTTTCTTGTATATTTGGTTTCTGGATTTTTGACGAAATTGCTTAGGAAAAAGTGCAGAACAAATTTTTTTTCACTTATGATGCGTTTTCCAACTAGGACTCTTCGCTAAAATATGTAACGTGCCTTGTTTTGATTTGTTTTACGTAAAACCTATTTTTTTAAAATCTTGTATTTATTTTTGTTGCATTTTTTTCCCGCTTGCAAGGCAGTGGCAAATAACATTCTCCGACATTGTCTGCGGAATCCTGATCAAAATGGCTCGCACGCGCCGAAAAGCAGCTTTCTTATATCTAATGAAGTAATTCCATTAGCCCCGTCCCTTCATTAATCGTTATGAGTGCACATTATATCATATTATATTATATTATATTATATTATATTATATTATATCTTCTATATATATAAAAACCAATCTATGTATGTATGTTCGCTAACTACTTCTGAACCACTAGGCCGAATCCACCCAAATTTGGTACACACGTTCTCTATCCTCAGGGAAGTTAACAAAGGGGTGGGAGGGTCATTTAGGAAAGGGGAGGGTTTTGTTTAGAAAACGAACAATTATGTGTAACTTTCATCTCCCAGGACCGATTTCAACCAAATTTTGTACACATATTCACTATAAGGAAACAATCATATGAGAGATTTTGGGAAAGGGGAGGGGTCTGGAGGGAGGGTATTGTTCAGAAAACGGGTAATTTAGAGTAAATTCTGAACCCCTGCACCGATTTCAACCAAATTTGATACACACATTCTCTACCCTAAAGAAAAGATAACAAATGGGGTGGGGCGGTCATTGTAAAAGAGGAGGGTATGGGGGAGGGTTGTCTTTATAAAACGAGCAATTCAGTGTTACTCCCAACTTCCAGTACCCATATCAACCAAATATTGTACACGTATTCACTAAGAGAAGTCGATCACATGGAAGTGTAATTTGGGAAAGAGGGAGGGTCTGGGGGAGGGTATTGTTCAGAAAACAGGCAATTCAGTGTTTCTTTTGAACCCCTGGACCGCTTTCATCCAAATTTGGTACACATTCTCTATCCTAAGGAGAAAATAACAAAGGGTGGGATGATCATTGGGAAAAGGGAGGGTAAGGGGAAGGGTTGTCTTTAGAAAAGAGCAATTCAGTGTAACACCCAACTCCCAGGACCAATTTCAGCCAAATTTGGTGCACACATTTTCTATTCTAAGGAGAAGATAACAAAGAAGGTGGGAGGTCATTTTGGAAAAGGGAAAGTTATGGGGAAGGGGTTGTCTTTAAAAATGAGCAATTCAGTGTAACTCCCAGGATAAATTCCAACCAGATTTGGTACACTTATTCTCTATTTTTGGAAGATGTTTATTGAAAAGGTAGGGCCAAACAAAGATATAAAAATATATTGATACAAAGGTTCAATTCTATGAGCGGTAGATCTACCTCTGTGGGTTTCGTGCTACAGCATTGGACATTTTAATTCTATAATTTACTTTTCAGTCCCTAGCAAAGCCGGATACATATAGCTATTAGCTATCTATATATCTCGGATACTTATTCAACGTATGTGACGTATGTGATTTTGTAAACAAAAATTTAAACGTTGATTTCTGCAATCTGATAGCACTCCCACGCAAACTATCGCCACATACAGGTAGGGGAGGTTTCGGCTACATGTTCGTTGTATTGGTTTGCGTGGGAGTGTCATCATATTTGACAAATCGACGTATGCATCTTTGTTTACAAAATCACATACGTCGTTTTGAATAAGTTGCCGAGATATATAAAACTCAATGTTTGTATGTTTGTGTGTGTGCTCCAGCCTAACTTCTGAACCCATTATTGTATTGTTTAGTTATCGATCAATTCAACCATTTATCGAAATCATGGTTTGCCCAACGTAAAAGCAATGATTAATGTGTTTCCTTCTGGATGGTGAATGTGATCCCTTCTTTAAAATAGACGTTTGCTCGGAATAAGGCATCGGTGGATGTTTGTCCTTCTTTAGAAATAGACGTTTGCCCGGAATATGGCGATTATGGATTCGCTCCCTTTTCCAAAATCAGTCAATGTTTTCAAATGAAATCTGCCTTCTTTTGATCAAATGATGAAGTATCGATAAGATAACGCAATTATCCTGTTGACCAATTGGTTTATTCATTTTCCGATTGTGAAAAAAAAAAACTGCGAATCAAACTGGCAATTCCGAGCAAGGCCGGGTACATAAAGCTAGTTATATTATATTATATTATATTATATTATATTATATTATATTATATTATATTATATTATATTATATTATATTATATTATATTATATTATATTATATTATATTATATTATATTATATTATATTATATTATATTATATTATATTATATTATATTATATTATATTATATTATATTATATTATATTATATTATATTATATTATATTATATTATATTATATTATATTATATTATATTATATTATATTATATTATATTATATATCAGATCACAAAGGGGTGGGGCTAACGGGCTTAATTTATTAAGTACAAGAAAGCTGCTGTTCGGCGCGCTCGAGCCATTTTGATCGGGATTCCACAAAGAGCGGTTCGACATTCGATGCAACAGAGCGGACACAGCAGCACGGAGTCGTGGGTGGCAGTGGCAATGCGGAAAATTTATTCCAAATTTTGGCTTAGCGAGGCTTAGCGAAAAATCATCGAGTGGCGGTCGGACAGTTTTAACGCAAGGTGCCGACAAGCGTTTGGATGCAGTTGGTTATTTGATGGGAAATGAAAAATGGGAAATGAAATGAAAATGGTTCTTCTCAGGACCAACATTTTATGGAAAGAAAGAGTTAATTGCAAAAATAGATTGTATCGGTGGCATCGGGTTTGGCGAGGCTGTGGCTGTTAGTGATTCCATTCATTCAAATTTACTGCATCATCTCCCTCCGAAGCGCTATCAAATTCGCTATTTAGGATTGAGTTTTGCACTTTGAAGCAAGTTTATTTCGGAAAGTCGGATCAACCTTCTTTTGTATAAAATGGACGTCACCTTAGTGGAAACTATCTACAGCAACCACCCATCGGTGAACGTCGCTCGGACAGACAGATGCCGAGAGATAATGTTTTGTAATATGAAGAAACTTCGTCTTGAGTAAAATTTCTGTTAAATAAAGTTAACAACAAGAGTTGAAGCTCATCTATCAAATGTTTACCGAAGCAGGAGAAATGGACTTTAGCATCCACTAAAAGTACCGGAATTTACAGATTCCCAGCGAAAACTTAAACAAACGGCTCTTATCAGGGCCACCAATCTTTGATTAGGAAGAAAGAGCCTCTATATTGAGATTTTCGGAAGAGTGAAATATCAATGTTGATAAAGAGACACAAACTATGATGACAAATACCATCCATTTCGTATAGCTACGTAGTTCTACGTCACTTTTGCGTACAACCCTATTGGGCTGCACGCTTTGGCTGCTTGAAAAGGTGCGAGAAACTAACAAAAGCGTTATATCCACTAGTTAATCGCCGATCTGCCCTCGATGTTCGTACTAAGTAGCTCCTGTACAAAATCATCTTTCGATCAACTTTACCCTATGGTTTTCAAACGTGGTACACCTGTGCTCACACTCATCGCATCGAAATCCTACGAAAACAAAATCGCTTCCTCAAAATGATGATGAACTTGGACTTCTTACACCCCACTGACGACCTGCATGAACAAGCTAAAATCGAACTTCCAACGACTTTTTCTCAAATTCTACCAGGATGCAGAACCTCAGGAAACCCGTTGCTAGAAGTTTTAGAAAATTACAACTGTGACATTTGTTTAGATTTATACACTTTTCTTATACTACTACCCTTTCTCTTCTATAGTAATTTCGAAAGTTTTTTCTCTCATTTTCCCTTCTCTGAGCACAAATGTATTTAAACCTCTGAACCAGTCCCACACATCACTGCTAGCAAGTTAACAACCATCTCAGTCCTAAGCTAAATATACAAAAATGTATCATAAAAAGAAATGGGCAGAATAAAAAGAAAATGCTTTCATTATGGTATAATTTATTTCGTAACTACTCATTAGGGTGGCTCATATTAGTATGAGTAAGACTTATATCATATTTTATGGGGCGTCCGCTTATTCCGTTCTATTTGAAGCCCTGGACAAAATTTCAGCCAAATCGGTCAACGTTTTGGCGGTGCTAAACTCATTTGAAGTTAAAATTGAAAAATGTATGGATAAACAACGAATAAGAGTAATTTGGAGTCAGATGGTACCATTTACGATGAGGAACTATGATATTCGTTCAGATTTTGCAAAATTTAATACAGAATGTCATGCAGAAAACTGCAGAAGATTAGAGTTTTCGCGGGGAAGTAATTGGCATTTCTCTGGAGTGTGATTTGAGCAAATTTCGTATGTTTTACACTATAAAAGAGATAAGTTCACATATACAACACTTCAATTAAATGCTATAATAACTTTGTCTGAAAAACTCTAATCTTCTCGCGGCTTTCAGCATAATATTTTGTATTTTATTCTGCAAGTACTGAACGAGTATCATTGTGCCATCTAGATCCAAATGACTGTTTTTCGATGTTTCTCCATACTTTTTCTTTCATATTAACTTCTGATAAGTTTAGCACCGCCCAAACGTTGGCCGATTTGGTTGAAATTTTGTCCAGAGCATCAGAGCATCAAATAGAACGGAATAAGCAGGCGGCCATCAAACAATTTGAAAAAGTGTTTTTAAGGCACCTACTACTACTTATATTTGTTAAAAGCAAATAACATGTTTTCCTTTATTTTTCAGTAATCCTCATCTCCAAACCTACGACGTGTTCGTGACTGTTCAAAAATCGCATCGTTCAAAGATGACGGTTTCTAGGAAGTGTAAATATGAAACAGAATCACATATTAAATAAATTTGTTCATAATTTATAAGCCCTTTATGCTATAGGACATAAGCTTCTACTATTTGTTAAGTAGGACTAAATCCATAGAAACAATGCGTACAACACTAACAATGTCGACGTGATGGAAATAAACCAAATTGTACTTACAGGATTCACCATTCTCCAGTTACTCACATTAGACTTTTTTTTTATCTTTTTTGAAAATTCATATGCAGAATGAAAGCATCTAAATTAAGTAAATTGGTTAGAGCGACTCAATGCAACCCTGATAGGTGTATCAAATATGTTAAACTTTTGCCAGTTTCCGGCTGGACGAATCCGGAAGTAATTCTTTCATTCTCTGCATTTTGAATAAAAGACTTTGTAAAGATAAAAAATCGTGTTGTACGCCATAACAAAAAAACAAAGGTAGACAGCTTTGCTACTACAAAAAATGAAGCATACACATTCAACGATGATCTGTGAAAGACTCTATCGAGCAGCAATCGTCAACTCCGTCTATTGTAAATACCGGTTTAAACTAAAGATGAAATGAATAGTGGTAGAACAAACAACTGCTTCAGCCCCTCGCACGAAGAAATGCGTTTGTTCTCAAAAAAGTGTACATGTTTACATACGTAAACTAAATTTCCCCGTAAAAATCAATGACATCTTATAATAGTCTTCAGCAGTTTACTTTTAAATAAAAGCATCCATAAAAAAGTAAACCTTGGTCTTGGTGTTTTCCATTTTCAATCATGTCCGAAAAGCATTTTATTATCATTTAAATGACTTGTAATATATCGGAATGCACCGTTGTTCTCCGCGCCGTTGGTTTTGGCAGTGAACCGTGCCGGTGATGGTGCGTAGGTCATGGCGCGCACTGTCTTAGCCATTATTTTACGAGTCGCTAAATGCACGCCTAAGCGGATGCGGAAGGCTTTTTTGGGTGAATCTTTGAACACGCTTTTATTAGTAGTGGATGGCGTAGAAACTGAAGGTTGGATATTTGATTCTCTCTGGTTTATGGTTGACGAGACATGAATGTTTTGTACTGCTTCCGATTATCAATTAGATCTCATAGTCAGAGCCGTAGCATGGACTCCCAGCGCCCTTGGCGAAACCGTTATTGGGCGCCCTTTACTTTCATGCATGTTCAAAACAAATGGCATGATAGGAGCTGTTTTTCTTTCATTATCAACATCTTTAGCGTGGTGGATTTAATAAATGTTTGCTTTATGAAGTCCTTAAGACTCTATAATTTGCATGTGTCCCAATAGGTGTAAAGATTATAAAAATGGCCAGAACATTTCTAAAAATCCTTTTTATAGAAATTTCAACGATTTTCTTAAAGAATAAATAAATATACGCAAATAAAAAAAACTAGATCCAGTAGTGCGTGTGTTACCGACACAAAATCCAGACTTCCATGTTGTGAATTCACGCACTAGTGGATCTAGCTAGGCCAATAAAATCCATCTCAATTGTGCCGGTCAGTGGTTGGATCACTTTCGGACGTAGTCGCAACAAGAAGAACCCTACTTTGAAGTGGATTGAAAGACCTTCGGAATCTTAGACCTTGGTCGGTGGTTTGGTCGGTCGAACTGCTCTACTGGACTTACAGTGTTAGGGTAGGATATTTTTCGACTGGATAAGATGTAATACTCGGAAGTTGGCTTTCTCAGTCTAAAGAATCAGGACGATATTCTTTTTACGTGCCATACGTTTCGGCCGATGATTTATAGCCTTTTTGAAGGTTAGTATAGTCTGTTGTAATCCACATTCGATTAGTGGTGGAGAGGGTGCTTTCATGCTCGGTTTCTGTGAAATTTTGGAAAAGTAATTTAAAAATTTGGTTTCTTTTCTACAATACAACAGCTGCAACGTCGGACAAGTAAAAAAAAACATCGTCCTGATTCTTCAGACTGAGAAAGCCATCTTCCGAGTAAAACTACTGGACTTTAAATGAAATTCAACTTGGAGAGAATTAGTGTAAGAATAGCGATTTGACCAAGTCGTATAAAAAAGACAACTTCGGGCCTATTCGGATCAAAATGGTGGTTGAAATTGGTTAGGCCAATAAATGTTAACTTTGAAATAGATCAGCTTGCTGGAATCCCTCGATGCGGATTCTCGTATTCATCATGTCTTTAGAGAAGCGCCTCGTTTAAAGCGTTACCAGATTATATAGACCCAAAAGAAAAATCAAATATAATCGAATATTGAACGCCTTTGTATGTTTTTTTCACCCTTATACAATTTTTCTCAAATTAAAACAAACTTCCTATCACTACATCCGAGTATCTATTACTTGGAAACGGCTTAGATTTCTTAATCACGAACAAAAATTATACGCGTTTTTTAAAGTCTACTCTGTGTTTTGCCTTTGGCGTGTTGAAGTCCTCATCTAGGGCTTCTTCCCCATAAACTTGTTCTAATCTTCTTTTAATGTATGTTTCCTGTTCCTTTCTATTTTCACTTCCTTTTTCATCAAGTAAATTATAAAAAGTACAGTTCAATCAAAGTTAATTGCCTATTTCCGGGGATTAACCCTCTAAGACCCGGGACGAACGGATTTTTTTCAAATGGCTCGCATTCAGCACCTGATCGTTGGAATTCCTCGCGGTTTCGTTTGTGCTCAATGGGAATAGCTCTATTTTTGCTCTGATACATTTTCAAATAAAAATTTTTGTTCAGGTCCGAGTTATTGCTAAAAATAAGTGTGCGCGGGGGTGTTTTTTCTATAATTCAAACATCTCTTCAATATTCTGGACGTGTTCATGCCCAAAATTTATCAAATCACCCATCAAACCAACCCAAAAAGATATTTGTAAAGATTTTTAGTCGATTCCGATGTTTTCATCATTTGAGTAGGGCAGGATTGACTGAATTCAGGGCCGCATTCAGGGTTACAATGGTAGAGTATGGGCTAAAATTCAATTACAATGAAATTTGCATGAGCATGCGGCTGCACAAATTTAAAAATCAGGAGTTTTAAATATTTAATTTTCAATTGAAATTGACTTTCTGAAATTCTTATCAGGGCCGGATTTAGGGGTCGAAATGGGGGTGACCATGGGGCCATATCACCAATTGCAATGAAACTGGGCATGCGACTGCTCAAACTTCATGAAAACACATCAGGAGCTCAAAGAATTCTGTTTGAATTTGAAATTGACCTTCTGTAATTTTGACCAGGGCCGGCTTGAGGGGTCCAAATGGGGAGAGCAAGGGCCATACCACCAAAAGCAATGGAACTGGGCATGCGACTGCTCAAACACCATGGAAACACATCAGGAGCTCAAAGAAATCTGTTTCAAATGGAAATTGATCTTCTGAAATTTCAACCAGGGCCGGATTTAGGAGTGAAAATGGGGAGGGCAGGGGCCATATCACCAATTGCAATGAAACAGGGCATGCGACTGCTCAAACTTCATGAAAACACATCAGGAGCACAAAGAACTCTGTTTGAATTTGAAATTGACCTTCTGAAATTTTGACCAGGGCCGGATTCAGGGGTCCAAATGGGAAGAGCAAGGGCCATATCACCATAAGCAATGAAACTGGTCATGCAACTGCTCAAACACCATGGAAACACATCAGGAGCTCAAAGAAATCTGTTTCAAATGGAAATTGATCTTCTGAAATTTCAACCAGGGCCGGATTTAGGAGTGAAAATGGGGAAGGCATGCGACTGGCATATCACCAATTGCAATGAAACAGGGAATGCGACTGCTCAACTTCATGAAAACACATCAGGAGCTCAAAGAATTCTGCTCGAACTTCAAATTGTCTTTCCGAAATTTTGACCAGGACCGGCTTCAGGGGTCCAAATGGGGAGAGCAAAGGCCATATCACCAATAGAAATAAAACTGGGCAGTGGGCATGCGACTGCTCAAACTTCATGAAAACACATCAGGATCTCAAAGAACTCTGTTTGAATTTGAAATTGACCTTCTGAAATTTCAACCAGGGCCGGATTCAGGGGTGAAAATATGGAGAGCGGGCTGCTTAAACATCATGAAAACACATCAGGAGCTCAAAGTATTCTGATTGAACTTGAAACTGCTCTGATACAAATTTCAGGAATTTCTCCGGAAAATACTCCAGGAATTCGTCCAGAAGTTCCTCCGGGAATTCCTCCAAAAGTTCCTCCAGGAATTTCTCCGGAAGTTCCTCCAGGAATTTCCCCGGAAGTTCCTCCAGGAATTTCTCCGGAAGTTCCTCCAGGAAATCCTCCGGAAGTTCCTCTTGGAATTCCTCCGGAAGTTCCTCCAGGAATTCCTCCGGAAGTTCCTCCAGGAATTCCTCCGGAAGTTCCTCCAGCAATTCGTCCGGAAGTTCTTTCAGGAAATCCTCCGGAAAATCCTCCAAGAATTTCTGCCGAAGTGCCTCCGGAAGTTCCTTCAGAAATTCCTCCGGAAGTTCCTCCGGAAGTTCCTTCAGGAATTCCTTCGGAAATTCCTCCAGTAATTCATTCGGAAATTCCTCCAGGAATTCATTCGGAAGTTCCTCCAGGAAATCCTATAGAAGTTTCTCCAGGAATTCCTTCAGAAGTTCCTCCAGGAAACCCTACGGAGGTTCCTCCAGGAATTCCTCCATGAATTCCTCCGGAAGTTCCTCCATTAATTCTTCCGGAAGTTCCTCCATAAATCCCTCGGGAAGTTCCGCCATGAATTCTTCCGGAAGTTCATCCAGCAATTCATCCGGATGTTCCTACAAGAATTTCTCTCGAAGTTCCTCCAGGAATTTCGCGGAAGTTCCTTCAGGAATTTCGCGGAAGTTCCTTCAGGAATTCCTTCGGAAGTTCCTCCAGGAATTCCTCCGGAAGTTCCTCCCGGAATTCCTCCGGAAGTTCCTCCCGGAATTCCTCCGGAAGTTCCTCCCGGAATTCCTCCGGAAGTTCCTCCAGGAATTCCTCCGGAAGTTCCTCCAAGAATTCCTTCGGAAGTTCCTCCAGGAATTCCTCCGGAAGTTCCTCCAGGAATTCCTCCGGAAGTTCCTCCAGGAATTCCTCCGGAAGTTCCTCCAGGAATTCCTCCGGAAGTTCCTCCAGGAATTCCTCCGGAAGTTCCTCCAGGAATTCCTCCGGAAGTTCCTCCAGTATTGCCTCCGGAAGTTCCTCCAGGAATTCCTCTGGAAGTTCCTCCAGGAATTCCTCGGAAGTTCCTCAGGAATTCCTCCGGAAGTTCCTCCAGGAATTCCTCCGTAAGTTTCTGCAGGCATTCCTCCGGAAGTTCCTCCAGGAATTCCTCCGGAAGGTTCTTCAGGAATTCCTCCGGAAGTTCCTCCAGGTATTCCTCCGGAAGTTCCTCCAGGAATTCCTCCGGAAGTTCCTCCAGGAATTCCTCCGGAAGTTCCTCCAGGAATTCCTCCGGAAGTTCCTCCAGGAATTCCTCCGGAAGTTCCTCCAGGAATTCCTCCGGAAGTTGCTCCAGGAATTCCTTCGGAAGTTCCTCCAGGATTTTCTTCGGAAGTTCCTCCAGGAAGTTCCTCCAGGAATTTCTTCGGACGTTCCACCAGGAATTCCTTCGGAAGTTCCACCAGGAATTCCTTCGGAAGTTCCACCAGGAATTCCTTCGGAAGTTCCACCAGGAATTCCTTCGGAAGTTCCACCAGGAATTCCTTCGGAAGTCAAAAATTCCTGGAGGATCTCTGAAAGTTCCGAACGAATTCCTGAATTCGTGTAGTAACTTCTGCAGAAATTCCTGCATGAACTTCTGGAGGAATTCCAGGAGAAACTTCCGAAGGAATTCCTGGTGGAACTTCCGAAGGAATTCCTGGTGGAACTTAGGAAGGAATTCCTGGTGGAACATCCTGTAGCACCTTCTGGAAAAACTCTTGAAAGAACTTCCGACGAAATTCCTGGAGGAATTTCCGAGAGAATTCCTGAAGGAACTTCCGAAGGAATTCTTGAAGGAACTTCCGATGGAATTCCTGGAGGAACTTCCAATGGAATTCCTGGAGGAACTCCCGGAGAAATTCCTGGTGGAACTTCCGAAGGAATTCCTGGAGGAACTTCCGAAGGAATTCCTGGAGGAACTTCCGGAGGAATTCCTGGAGCAACTTCCGGAGGAATTCCTGGAGCAACTTCCGGAGGAATTTCTGGAGGAACTTACGGGGAAAATCCTGGAGGAACTTCCGGAGGAATTCCTGGAGGAACTTCCGGAGGAATTCCTGGAGGAACTTCCGGAGGAATTCCTGGAGGAACTTCCGGAGGAATTCCTGGAGGAACTTCCGGAGGAATTCCTGGTGGAACTTCCGGAGGAATTCCTGGAGCAACTTCCGGAGGAATTTCTGGAAGAACTTCCGGGGAAATTCCTGGAGAAACTTCCGGAGGAATTCCTGGAGGAACTTCCGGAGGAACTCCTGGAGGAACTTCCGGAGGAATTCCTGGAGGAACTTCCGGAGGAATTCCTGGAGGAACTTCCGGAGGAATTCCTGGAGGAACTTCCGGAGGAATTTCTGGAGGAACTTCTGGAGGAATTTCTGGAGGAACTTCCGGAGGAATACCTGGAGGAACTTCCGGAGGAATTCCTGGAGGAACTTCCGGAGGAATTCCTGGAGGAACTTCCGGAGGAATTCCTGGAGGAACTTCCGGAGGAATTCCTGGAGGAACTTCCGGAGGAATTCCTGGAGGAACTTCCGGAGGAATTCCTGGAGGAACTTCCGGAGGAATTCCTGGAGGAACTTCCGGAGGAATTCCTGGAGGAACTTCCGGAGGAATTCCTGGAGGAACTTCCGGAGGAATTCCTGGAGGAACTTCCGGAGGAATTCCTGGAGGAACTTCCGGAGGAATTCCTGGAGGAACTTCCGGAGGAATTCCTGGAGGAACTTCCGAAGGAATTCCTGAAGGAACTTCCGATGGAATTCCTGGAGGAGCTCCCGAAGGAATTCCTGGAGGAACTTCCGGAGGAATTCCTGGAGGAACTTCCGGAGGAATTCCTGGAGGAACTTCCGGAGGAATTCCTGGAGGAACTTCCGGAGGAATTCCTGGAGGAACTTCCGGGGAAATTCCTGGAGGAACTTCCGGGGAAATTCCTGGAGGAACTTCCGGGGAAATTCCTGGAGGAACTTCCGGAGGAATTCCTGGAGGAACTTCCGGAGGAATTCCTGGAGGAACTTCCGGAGGAATTCCTGGAGGAACTTCCGGAGGAATTCCTGGAGGAACTTCCGGAGGAATTCCTGGAGGAACTTCCGGAGGAATTCCTGGAGGAACTTCCGGAGGAATTCCTGGAGGAACTTCCGGAGGAATTCCTGGAGGAACTTCCGGAGGAATTCCTGGAGGAACTTCCGGAGGAATTCCTGGAGGAACTTCCGGAGGAATTCCTGGAGGAACTTCCGGAGGAATTCCTGGAGGAACTTCCGGAGGAATTCCTGGAGGAACTTCCGGAGGAATTCCTGGAGGAACTTCCGGGGGAATTCCTGGAGGAACTTGCGGAGGAATTCCTGGAGGAACTTCCGGAGGAATTCCTGGAGGAACTTCCGGAGGAATTCCTGGAGGAACTTCCGGAGGAATTCCTGGAGGAACTTCCGGAGGAATTCCTGGAGGAACTTCCGGA
This sequence comes from Armigeres subalbatus, assembly GCF_024139115.2. NCBI lineage: Eukaryota > Metazoa > Arthropoda > Insecta > Diptera > Culicidae > Armigeres > Armigeres subalbatus. The sequence continues at coordinate 2,859,270 of NC_085140.1, forward strand.
GGAATTCCTGGAGCAACTTCCGGAGGAATTTCTGGAGGAACTTCCGGGGAAATTCCTGAAGGAACTTCCGGGGAAATTCCTGAAGGAACTTCCGGGGAAATTCCTGAAGGAACTTCCGGGGAAATTCCTGAAGGAACTTCCGGGGAAATTCCTGAAGGAACTTCCGGAGGAATTCCTGGAGGAACTTCCGGAGGAATTCCTGGAGGAACTTCCGGAGGAATTCCTGGAGGAACTTCCGGAGGAATTCCTGGAGGAACTTCCGGAGGAATTCCTGGAGGAACTTCCGGAGGAATTCCTGGAGGAACTTCCGGAGGAATTCCTGGAGGAACTTCCGGAGGAATTCCTGGAGGAACTTCCGGAGGAATTCCTGGAGGAACTTCCGGAGGAATTCCTGGAGGAACTTCCGGAGGAATTCCTGGAGGAACTTCCGGAGGAATTCCTGGAGGAACTTCCGGAGGAATTCCTGGAGGAACTTCCGGAGGAATTCCTGGAGGAACTTCCGGAGGAATTCCTGGAGGAACTTCCGGAGGAATTCCTGGAGGAACTTCCGGAGGAATTCCTGGAGGAACTTCTGGAGGAATTCCTGGAGGAACTTCCGGAGGAATTCCTGGAGGAACTTCTGGAGGAACTTCCGGAGGAATTCCTGGAGGAACTTCCGGAGGAATTCCTGGAGGAACTTCCTGAGGAATTCCTGGAGGAACTTCCGGAGGAATTCCTGGAGGAACTTCCGGAGGAATTCCTGGAGGAACTTCCGGAGGAATTCCTGGAGGAACTTCCGGAGGAATTCCTGGAGGAACTTCCGGAGGAATTCCTGGAGGAACTTCCGGAGGAATTCCTGGAGGAACTTCCGGAGGAATTCCTGGAGGAACTTCCGGAGGAATTCCTGGAGGAACTTCCGGAGGAATTCCTGGAGGAACTTCCGGAGGAATTCCTGGAGGAACTTCCGGAAGAATTCCTGGAGGAACTTCCGGAGGAATTCCTGGAGGAACTTCCGGAGGAATTCCTGGAGGAACTTCCGGAGGAATTCCTGGAGGAACTTCCGGAGGTATATCTGGAGGAACTTCCGGAGGAATACCTGGAGGAACTTCCGGAGGAATTCCTGGAGGAACTTCCGGAGGAATTCCTGGAGGAATTTCCGGAGGAATTCCTGGAGGAACGTCCGGAGGAATTTCTGGAGGAACTTCCGGAGGAATTCCTGGAGGAACTTCCGGCGAATTCCTGAAGGAACTTCCGGTGAATTCCTGGAGGAACTTTCGGAAGTATTTATGGAGGAACTTCCGGAGGAATTCCTGGAGAAACTTCCGAAGGAATTCCTGAAGGAACTTCGGGGAAATTCCTGGAGGAACTTCGAGGGAAATTCTTGTAGGAACATCCGGATGAATTCCTGGAGGAACTTCCGGCGAATTCCTGGAAGAACTTTCGAAAGTATTTATGAAGGAACTTCCGGAGGAATTCCTGGAGAAACTTCCGAAGGAATTCCTGAAGGAACTTCCGGGAAATTCCTGGAGGAACTTTGAGGGAAATTCTTGTAGGAACATCTGGATGAATTCCTGGAGGAACTTCCGGAAGAATTCATGGCGGAACTTCCGTAGGGTTTCCTGGAAAAACTTCCGGATGAATTCCTGGAGGAACTTATATAGGATTTCCTGGAGGAACTTTCGAATGAATTCCTGGAGGAATTTCCGAAAGAATTGCTGGAGGAATTTCCGAATGAATTCCTGAAAGAACTTCCGGAGGAATTCCCGGAGGAACTTCGGCAGAAATTCTTGGAGGATTTTCCGGAGGATTTCCTGAAAGATCTTCCGGAGGAATTCCTGGAGGAATTTCCGGAGGAATTCCCGGAGGAACTTCTATAAGATTTCCTGGATGAACTTCCGAATGAATTCCTGGAGGAATTTCCGAATGAATTCCTGGAGGGATTTCCGAAGGAATTTCTGAAGGAACTTCCGGAGGAACTTCGGCAGAAATTCTTGGAGGATGAGCAGGATGAGTTTGAGCAGTCGCATGCCCTGTTTCATTGCAATTGGTGATATGGCCCCTGCCTTCCCCATTTTCACTCCTAAATCCGGCCCTGGTTGAAATTTCAGAAGATCAATTTCCATTTGAAACAGATTTGGTGTGGTGTTTGAGCAGTCGCATGCCCAGTTTCATTGCTTTTGGTGATATGGCCCTTGCCCTCCCCATTTGGACCCCTGAAGCCGGCCCTTGTCAAAATTACAGAAGGTCAATTTCAAATTCAAACAGAGTTCTTTGTGCTCCTGATGTGTTTTCATGAAGTTTGAGCAGTCGCATGCCCAGTTTCATTGCAATTGGTGATATGGCCCCATGGTCACCCCCATTGAGACCCCTGAATCCGTCCCTGGTTGAAATTTCAGAAGGTCAATTTCAAATTCAAACAGAGTTCTTTGTGCTCCTGATGTGTTTTCATGAAGTTTGAGCAGTCGCATGCCCAGTTTCATTGCTTTTGGTGATATGGCCCTTGCCCTCCCCATCTGGACCCATGAAGCCGGCCCTGGTCAAAATTACATAAGGTCAATTTCAAATTCAAACAGAGTTCTTTGTGCTCCTGATGTGTTTTCATGAAGTTTGAGCAGTCGCAAGCCCTGTTTCATTGCAATTGGTGATATGGCCCCTGCCTTCCCCATTTTCACTCCTAAATCCGGCCCTGGTTGAAATTTCAGAAGATCAATTTCCATTTGAAACAGATTTCCTTGAGCTCCTGATGTGTTTCCATGGTGTTTGAGCAGTCGCATGCCCAGTTCCATTGCTTTTGGTGATATGGCCCTTGCTCTCCCCATTTGGACCCCTCAAGCCGGCCCTGGTCAAAATTACAGAAGGTCAATTTCAAATTCAAACAGAATTCTTTGAGCTCCTGATGTGTTTTCATGAAGTTTGAGCAGTCGCATGCCCAGTTTCATTGCAATTGGTGATATGGCCCCATGGTCACCCCCATTTCGACCCCTAAATCCGGCCCTGATAAGAATTTCAGAAAGTCAATTTCAATTGAAAATTAAATATTTAAAACTCCTGATTTTTTAATTTGTGCAGCCGCATGCTCATGCAAATTTCATTGTAATTGAATTTTTAGCCCATACTCTACCATTGTAACCCCTGAATGCGGCCCTGAATTCAGTCAATCCTGCCCTACTCAAATGATGAAAACATCGGAATCGACTAAAAATCTTTACAAATATCTTTTTGGGTTGGTTTGATGGGTGATTTGATAAATTTTGGGCATGAACACGTCCAGAATATTGAAGAGATGTTTGAATTATAGAAAAAACACCCCGCGCACCCTTATTTTTAGCAATAACTCGGACCTGAACAAAAATTTTTATTTGAAAATGTATCAGAGCAAAAATATAGCTATTCCCATTGAGCACAAACGAAACCGCGAGGAATTCCGACGATCAGGTGCTGAATGCGAGCCATTTGAAAAAAATCCGTTCGTCCCGGGTCTTAGAGGGTTAAACCACCCGACTTGGACGTTAATTTACAATGTTATGGAAACTCATATGTGAATATGTACGTTATGTGGAAGATATTGATTTGAAAAATGTATTGGGGCCATCCAGAAACCACGTGGTCATATTTTTGAAGATTTTCAAACCCCCACCCCCCATGTGGCTTATCGTGGTCATTTGGCAGACCACCTCCCCCCCCCTATGACCACGTGGTTTTTTTTTCAAGTACCAAAATTTAAAAACATATGTTTAAACCGATCAATTTTGAAGATGGACAATTTCAACTGATTCAAAATCAAACTAAACCCAGCATGGAAATTATAAATTTTCGAACATTTTGATGATGTTATCATGTTGTAATGTGTATCGGTTATTAGGATATCTAGAACTCGTACACCTTCGATGCATCAGGAGGATACAAAAAAATGTGGACTCGCGAATATTTTATAACAATTTCGAGAAAAAATTGTAATGGTTTAGAAATTTTCCAAAATATCCCTATATTTTCAATTTCTTTAAAAAAAAATATCAGTGATTTTTGTTTAAATAGTTATAAAGTTCATCACATTCCTAAAAGTATTTGGGACCTTCCGTAGCTCTGGAGGTACTGGAAATTCTTAAGATATATTAACCTCAGCTATTAACCTGAACTCTTACAACAAAAAGTTTATCAGAGAATCACAAAGTTAATATGTAATCTTAGAGATGCAAATAAAACCTCCTACTGTTGTTTCTTTTGAGTAGCATTCCTGTAGAAATTCCAGTTTTGCTTTCAGAATCATCAAATTAGTTTACATTCCAATACTAATAGGTTTTTCTAAGAGCATACAAGTTTTATTCAGAATCTCAAAATTCTCTTCATTATGCCAAGATTCTATGATTCTAATCAGAACCGTAACACAATATCCTTTATATTCCTTTGCCTGAATTATACAGTTTTGGCTTAAAATGCAAGTTTTCATTTTAAATCTACAGTTCTTAATATCTTTGGGTTCCTTTTGGTATTCTAGAATTTATTGTTATATTTTGGTAATTAACCCTTTCAGGACGATGCAAAAAGGATTTAACATACATATTTAGGGTTTTCCACTTGATCTTGCCAAAACTATTATAGGAAGAACTGGAAACTCGTATTTTTTTTTCGGGTGTCACAGGCCAAACTGCTCTGAAGTACATATCCTCGAAAGTATCAAAAATTATGTCAAGAAACAAAATGTCCTAAGCTGAGAATTTATCTACAAATATCTATGTTATCATAAGTCCTGAACGATGTATCCGTGTATCGCTAAGCATCCAAGCAGGTTCATTGAGCCGATGCGATTTCATTTGTTACTTTCACAAGCTATTACTTTCACAAGTTAATTTTCCACGGAAAAAATACAAAAATTCCATAAATAAATCAATATTAGAAATAAATAATAACAAAACTTTCCATGAAATAAAAATTTTGTAATTGTTTATTGCTTATATTGATTTATTCATGGAAATTTTATATTTATTTCATTATGGAAAATTCTTATTTTATAATTGCAATTTTTGCTTTTACAAATGCTAGATAATTTATTATTGTTTTGTGGAAAATTTTCAACTGTTTATGGTAATTTTGCATTATTTGTTGTAATTCTATATTTATTTAATACTCATACCCTGATTTCCTTATTGGCAATTTCCTATTTTATTATGGAAAATTTCTATTTTTTCTCTATTAAAGAGATTTTCAATCCAGAGCTGGCTCATCTCTCAAAATTTCTAATTCATCATTGAAATTTTATTTTGATATCGACTCGTGGAAGCCACAATGCCATACTAAAAATATTTTCACGGTCACTCAGATGGTTCTTTCGAATAATTTTCCAAGGAACTTCTATTCCACATCTCAAATATGCTTCATTCAATGGTCCTTTCAGAAGGGACTCATAGAGGAATGAATGTATTATAGACCAATCATTATTTTGGAGTTTGGATCATTTGATTATGAATGATGTATGATATAATATCCCAGTGTTCGGAATGATTCAAGCATTTCAACTTAATTTGCATGCTCTTAGAATCGAAATCTTCCCAAGGTTTCGGATATCTGAGTTTCCAGGGTCAGTCAAATTTGAGCTCCCATATTTTTTCTGTAAAGCCAATATCTAGATGAACAATTTTACTGAAGAAAATGGTGGCCTAGCTCTCTTTTGTGATTTTATAGACAATCTAAAACGCTGGGAATATATGACCCATCCATCCTGAAAGGGTTAATATTGGAGTTCAATTTCAATCGTTATTATAACACTATTTTTAACCTAGATTGTTTTAGCAACTGGAGTTTTTTTTTGGAACACTGCCACTTTTTTCATACCGCAGGAATCTCCTTAGTTCTAAGACCCTTTTATGAATTTAAGAAGCATTCTATTTAGAATTTCATGTTGATTTTTTAAAAGCCAGTGTCTCTCTGTCATATCCTTTTTCATACGCACTACTAGAATTTTGTGCATTTATAACATTTAGGTGCATTATTAAATTTTTCGTTAAATTATCCTAATTGTTCAATATCAAAAAAAAACTAGGCTTCTTAAGTCTAAATTATTGCCTACATTTATTGCTTGGATTAATTTTAAATTCCAAGATCTTCTAAATTTTCAAGAGTAATTATTCTGGAGTTGCAAGGGAAATCCTTCGGAATATTGACAAGGCATTTTTTTCCGAAATTCTGTGGAAGAGTTCCGAAAAATGTTCGGTAGAAATTTTGAAGAACTAGAAGAATCCGTAGAAGGATCCGAAATGCATATTTACGATGAAAATTCCATTAAACATCAAATTCCGAAGAATTTTCAGTATAAACTAGAAAATAAAATCCAGCTTACTTTTTTACAGAATCTCTAAAGCTTTTTTTCAAAATCCAGGGCAACTTTAATTAATCTTCGAAGGAAATTCTTCTAAATTTCCAATGGATTTTTTTTTTTCGTTTTCCAAAAGAAATTCTTAGACATTTTCAGCAGTTTTTTTTAAATTTCCAAAAGAAATTATTCGGAATATGCCAAAATATTTCCGATGGAAATTCCTAAGATTTTCCAGTAGAAAATCGAAAAAAGTTCATCTGAAACACCAATAATGAATTTCCCGAGGAAATTCCGATGTTTTTACAAGTGAAAATAACGAGAAAATTGTACTATTGAAGGAACTCCTTGAAAAATTAAATCAAAATTTTAAAGATTTTCTGATGTGAAAATTCCTTAAAATTTCTAAATCATTTCCTGTGCATCTTTGCATGGTAAAGATTTAAAGAAATGTTTAGCTGAACCTACAAAGAAATGAAAATGACTTCCCGAAGAAGAATGAATTCCCGATGAAATCTTGAAAGAATTTATGGTACAAATTAAAAAACAAGAACCTTGAGAATTCCAAAGATTTTTTTTTTTGAAAATCCGAAGAATTTTTTGAAGATGATGATCCATAGACTCTTCCGTGGAAATTCTAAATAATGCCTCGAATGAAAAAATACTTGGAAAATTTTAAAAAATGTGATAGAATTCACAAAAAGCGTAAAAAAGTATTCCGAAAAATTTTCATTTCAAAATTCCAAATTTGAAAAAAAAAATCCAAAAACAAAAAATTTACGGAACTATAAAAGTGTTTCATGTGGCATTGGCTGTTTAATATCTCTTGGAAATTCAGAAGATTTTTCTTGAAAAAAATTTAGAAGTCTTCTTCTTCTATGGCTCTATATTCCAACTGTAAGTTGGTCTGCTTTTCAACTTAGTATATTCTATTAGCATTTCCTCAGTTATAAATTGAAAGCTTCTATATGCCATCCATTGCACGATTATATATCTTGTGTAGCAAGTACGATGGATACACTATACCTAGGGTGTCGAGAATGTTTCCCACCCAAAAACATCTCACCTTTGCTCTCAAGGCTAACTGGAGCCTGAATATTTTCAAGTGCACTCCTTAATGTTCGAAAAACTTCTTTTGGAAATGAGGAAGAATTTCTGGTGAAGGTTCGGAAGAACTTGTCGAAGAAATTCATTAGAATGTAAAAAAAATATGAAAAAAGAACATTTTTTTCAACCGAAAATTATATGTATTTCCCACGGGACTGTTTTGAATTTTCAGACAGAATTCACATGGAATTTTTTTTCGGAATTTACACTGAAGATGTTTTGTTTTTTTTTCATTAACAATTTGTAGCAAAATTTCCAAGCAAAATTGTTCAGAGAGAATTGTTCTAAAATCATTCTGAATGCCAGCACTTTATCAGGATTATATAAAGTAATGTCAAAGTTTTTACAGAAAATTTCTTTACTGGATTTGTCCTGGATATCCACAAGAAATTCTTTTTGAAGTTTTTTCTTAAATTATTGTAAAACATGAATATTTTTAAAATTTGTAGCTGCAGTCCGCTGATGCAAAAGTGTCGGCGGCGTGATGCCAAAACCATCTGCGGCGGTGGCGCGGCGTGGCGGAATTTTTTTTATTTTTCCATTTTTTCTTACCAAATTTTTGTTGTGGAAATTGAGACTGAATCGCAACCTGTTTTTTCGTTTATTTTTTTATGGAAAAAGGATCTAAGGCTAAGAAGGTCAAATAGCGCAGATATACATCGATAGCACACCTACGTCTTTTTAACGCTGAGTTGAAAAGACGCTTCTTGGGCATCGGCCCGAAGATGCGCTTTGCATTCAATGATTAAATAATAAAATTTTAATGATTTGTATCTTTTAGTTGAAGTTGTAAAAACGATACTTGGGCATCGGCCCTAAGATTCGTTTTGCGTTTGATTAAATCATTATATTTTAATGATTTGTATTTTTACACCGCTATTGTTATTCACCAAAAGTTTTTTGTGTAAAAAAAAAACACGTGGTTCGAGAGCAACACCCCCCCTCCCCCCATGTGGCTTATCGTGGTCATTTTCCAAACCCCCCTCCCCCCCTATATGACCACGTGGTTTCTGGACGGCCCCTTGGAGGTAACCACTTTCCCTTCGATGGGACTGGAACCCATGACCCTACAGTACGCTAGACTGGTGCTTTAACCAACTAAGCTACGAAGGACCTCCGTCGGCCTTCGCAACCTAGCGGCTACTGAACGAGCTCGAGATTCCCAAATTGGACGCATAGTCAAATCACTCGCAATCCATTTCTCAAGCCAATACTTCCACATGTGTATTGTACACGTCCATATTAGAGGAGCGTGAGTATTTAGAATGTCTGGCGGCTATACACATTCTTCATCAGCAACGGTACTGATCAAGTGAGGTTGTGTAAGCATTTGCCAGTCGGTCGTCAAGCTCAGACCCGACCGCATTGCTTAGTTGGTAGCTTAGTTGGTTAAAGCACCAGTCTAGCGTACTGTAGGGTCATGGGTTCGAGTCCCATCGAAGGGAAAGTGGTTACCTCCAATACATTTTTCAAATCAATATCTTCCACATAACGTACATATTCACATATGAGTTTCCATAACATTGTAAATATAAAAAGTAGTCAGTAAAGATGCTCCCTGAGCCTACGTTCTGTTACCTGTATCAGTTATTGGCGGAAAAAGTCCTTTCGCAAATAAGTCAAACGGTTGATTGCGGATGTGGTCCCCGAGGGAAATGTCTTTTAAAAGCTTGAATCTGAAACACTTTGAACTGATAAATTTGAGAATTTATTAAGGTTTTATACACGGTGTGATTTTAGCTGATTGAGACCCTCAGCATCAATAAAACAATGAATTACCCTCATCAAACAAATTACAAACAAATCGAAGAAAATTTAAGTGGTATCCATCCAACCGCGTAAAAAAAACCTTGATGAGATTTGTCATCATTTCCTATAGTTCAATTCTGGATTTCGGCGCCCCCTAAAGGCCTGGCGCCCTTGGCGGGGGCCAACCTGGCCAACCACACGCTACGGCGCTGCTCATAGTTGCTTTGGTTTGGATTTGTTGAATATATTATACAATAAGTATACGAGGCTGATCAATAGAAAAACAGCGGCTACACAGCAAGACCATGCTGAGGGTGGCTGGATTTGATTCCCGCGGGAATCGGTCTAGGAAACCGCGGTCCCATCTAGGCAATTTTACAGGGTGTCTACTCATCTGTAAAAACAAAATTCCCTGATTTTTCCAGGTTTTTTCCAGGTGTTTTGAATTAATTTCCAGGTGAAAACAAACGTCATGTAGATGCCATAAAGATTTTAGCAGCAAAATAATCATTTCAAAAACGTAAATATTGCGAAAAATATTTTTTTGGTAGCCTCACATAAACAATGTTGTAAATTACTTAAGAAATTCCTCCAGGAATTCCTTCGTAAGTTCATCCAGAAATTGCCTCAGCCATTCAAAAAAAAATCCCTTCAGGAATCACATAAGAAATTCCTCCAGGTATTCCTTTGAAAATTTCTCCATAGATTCCATCGGAAAATCCTCCAGATTTTAAGAATTGCTTCAGAACTTCCACCAAGATTTAATTTGAAAATTTCTTTGCTAAAACTTCAGAAAACATCTCAAGGATTGTTCTGGAAATTCCTTTGAGATGCATTTGTCGATTCCTTTACGATTTTTTTTTAAATTCCTTTAGGTGTTTGTTCAAAAATGTCTTGTAAAAATCCCTCGGAAATACCTTTATAAAATACTTTACAGATTTCTTCAGATATTCTTCTAATTTTATTTCGAAATTTCTTTGGAAATTTGATTAAGAATTCTTTCGGAAATTTCTTTGAATTTTATTTCAGCTGTTTTTTTTTAAGAAACTTAATGATGTGTTGATGCAAAAATATGAGATTGCTGGGTCCATGACGTTAGGCATTATTATTTATAACCAGACTAAGGCCGAAGTAGCCTGTGGTGCACATAAAAGTCTTCTCCATTCAGCTCGGTCGATGGCTGCACGTCGCCAACCACGCAGTCTGCGGAGGGTCTGCAAATCGTCCTCCACCTGATCGATTCACCTTTCCCGCTGTGCACCTCGCCTTCTTGTTCCCGTCGGATCACTGTCGAGAACCATTTTCACCGGATTACTGTCCGACATTCTGGCTACGTGCTCGGCCCACCGCAGTCTTCCGATTTTCGCGGTGTGAACGATGGATGGTTCTCCCAACAGCTGATGCAACTCGTGGTTCATTCGCCTCCTCCACGTACCGTCCGCCATCTGTACCCCACCATAGATGGTACGCAGCACTTTCCTTTCGAAAACTACCAGTGCGCGTTAGTCCTCCACGAGCATCGTCCAGGTCTCGTGTCCGTAAAAAAAAACTACCGGTGTTTTGTGGATAGTCAGTTTGATAAGGCGGCGAATTCTATTCGATCGGAGCCTCTTGCGGAGTCCAAAGTACGTACGATTTCCTGCCACGATGCGTCTGCGAATTTCTCTGCTGGTATCGTATCGTTTATGTCATGGGCTGTTTTAATAAATAATCTAATCGTAATCTGAATAGGCTATTAAGCTTATTGAAGCATATTTTGACAGAACAATTTCAATGGTTACAGCGCTAGTGTTCTATTACTGCTTTGCTGTAAAAACCTTCGGAAAATGCTTCGGATATTCTTTTGAAATTCCTTGGGATTTTTTAGGAACTCATTCAGAAGAATCTTGAGGAAAACTTCAAAAAACACCTGGAGGAGTTTTTCCGGATATTTTGCTTTTAAGAATTCTTTGGAAGTTCTTCGAGAATACCTTTAGAAATTTCTTTGAAAAATCCATTCGGGATTCCTTCGGCTATTCTTTCAAGAATTCCTTTAGCAAAAACCCTTCACAAATCACTATACATTTTTTTTAATCTCTTCAGGTTTCTTTTCGGAAAATGTCGAAAAATCGTCCGGAAATTCGTTTTGAAATTCCTTAGGGAATTCTTTTCGGTTTTTATCTTGGAAATTCCTCCAGAAATAATTTAAAAAATTGCTAATCATTCTTATAGACACTCTTTTAGTGATTTCTTTGAAAAATTCCTTGGAAAACTGATCCCGAAATTCCTTCGGAAGTTCTTCCAAGAATTGCTTTAAAAAATCATAACTAATTTAGTATTTTTTAATATATTCATAAAAAAAATCCGAAGGAATACTCAAAAGAATTTACAAAGTAATCCCTAATTGATTTCCCGAATAAATTCCTAGATTTCACCAAGAAAAGCTGGCAAAACGTTTTTTGCGGAACAACGATCCATTAACGCTTACTACATTTTCAATAGATTTGATTGGTATATTTATTCAAACATTTTTAATGATTTTTTTCATCTTTTGAAAGAATTTCATTCATGATTACCGGGTATTGAAATTTCCCTGATTATGTCAGGAATTCCCTGATAATTCCAGGTATTTTCCAGGTGGGAAGAAATTCCCTGATAATTCCAGGTTTTCCAGGTTTTTCCAGGTAGTAGACACCCTGTTTTAGGTTGAAAAATTTCGACTTTCCTAGGCATAGAAGTATCATTATGTTAGCCTCAATGTCATTCCTCATGTTATACCAATGTCATAGAAACCTTGCAATAAATAACTGTGGAAGTGCTGATCGAACATATCCAAACACGCCTCTGAAGAGATTTTTTGTAAGTTTTATAAGTTTATAAGTTTATAATATAAACTTTATATATAATTAAGTACATAAATGAAAAGTAATAACTTGCATATATACCTACCACATCACCTCATGATTCCTTGAAGAGTCGTTTACCTCGGGCCGCAATAGTATCCATTTTAACCCTCCCGTTACCAACCCCCCTTTTGAAAACGAAAATAAAAATCTTTTTGGCTGTAACTTTTTTGTCTTTCGACATTTTTTTTCGCAATTTTTACCAAAAGAAGCGGAATTTATTCAAGTTTCAGGGGCTCTATGGATTTTTAGGACTCGCCACTTGATACCGGAGTTATTCTGGATTTGAAATGGGTGTTAGCTTTTGGCCTTATGCCAGAACGCATACTTCAGAAATGATTAATTCTGATATTTTGAATAGAAACGACACATAAACTATACCAAATTTGATCAGGAATTTGATCGGTCCAAAGGCGAATACCATCATGCGACCCATCAAACTTCATGATTTCAAAAGTTATAAAAGGTAGTTTTGTACTTCCTGGACCGTTTTTGAACCGATTGGAACCGGTAAACGGTTTCTTCACGAACCGGACAATTTTGGAAAATAAACAAACCCCATCATGCGGCGTATCAAACTTCATGATTTCAAAAGTCATGGCAGTCCATGGTAGTTCTCCAGGAGGAATCGCTGTGGATTCTTCAGGGGGAATTTCTTGGTTTACTCAAGTTGAATTTTTTGCAAGAATTGCTGAAAAAAAATCTATGAAAGGAATTATAGGAAGAACTACAGAAGAAGTTTCTGGTGGAACTTTGGCGGATCTACAGGAGGCTTTTTCTAGCGGAACTTCAATAGATATTCTGAGATATTCTTGGAAGAACTGCAGAAGGAATTTCCCTCCCCTCGGATATGTGATCTTGCCGCGATGGGTGGGCTTACGCCATTAGCACTGATATGGCAACCAAAGACATATCCTGTCATGGTGGTATCACATGTTGACTATTTTTGTTCAATGCCGCGTCACAATTTGGCATTGACGCACTGATTTAACGGATGTGCATGTGATCCAACGGACATTATCGTGTCTTGGAGCCTGGAATAGTGATGCAGTGAGGTGGGCTTCTTTACTCAGTAATAATGAAGTGAGATCTCTTCCTTTTTTGCAATACTTTTCTGAAGTGTTCCCTGAAGATGATGAGTCGTAGCTACGCTTAAATCTAGCTATATAGGTATATATAGAGAAATTATAATCATTGGCGTAACTACCTCCGATGCCTAGGGGGGGCTATAGCCCCTTTATATTTTTTTCTCGAAATTGACCCTCTTTTTGAAAATTCTCGAACATTTTAACATCTCATCAAGTTATCAGCGGTAATGTGACAAATGCAGTCCAACCACCTAAGGCAATTGCGGATCCATCACACTCATCCATATTATTCTCTTTTCTCAAGTACGTGCACGTGTGCACGTGTGAGCAACAACTCACAGTCTATGTTTAATTGCGCTCGACTAGCGCCTGGCAGTGGATATATTTGCATACTTCATAAATATTCTATCTATCTCAAATGAAAAAAAAATAGTGCAACTTTCCATGGATTCCGCCGAGAATTTTCCAAGAATTCTGATGATAATCCTTTAGTGATCCCGACTGGAATGTTCCAGGGACACCGACGGGAATCTCTAGATATTTCGATGAAAATACCGATGGGAGCCTCCAGGGATCATGAACCCTAGTAGCACAATTCGGACCAACTGGGTTGCAGCAAATAAAATGCGACTAAATTTGGTTGTATAAAGGTCAAGGAAACTTTTATGCGACATTACATATGCGATTACGAAGCAAATCGCCAAAGGATTCTGATTTGTCAAGGAATTCCTAAACCAATCTTAAAACGAATCTGGAGATATTCCGGAGCAAATCAACGAGAGATTCTAAAGCAAATCCTCCATGGATTTTAAAGGGTATTTTTCACAGATTCCCAAGGGTATTGCTTAACAATACTGGAAAGAATCCAGTAGGAATTCTTCTGGATTACGATTGGAATACTTCGATGAATCCGAAAAGAATTCTTTAGAGATTGAAGTGAGAATTCTTCTCGGATTCTGATGAGAATCCTTCCCGGATGCTGATGGGAATCTTTCTCAGAATTCAGAAACAAGCTAATTTTTTTCCACTCATTTCATTAAGTATGATAGAGTGAATATGAGAGATAACTCTTTAGTCTTCAAAATTTTTCAATAAGGCTTGTGCGCGATAAAATCTGGACACCTTTATACACGTATAACTTTTGAATTACCTCATAAAACGAGTCAAATAGTTTGTAGAGTGATAAATGTATGTCCTTACTTACTGAAAATATATTTCTTATAACTGTTACAAGTACTTAGTGAATGATGGCGTCGAAGAAATGGGAGGTTCGAAAAGTAATTGTGTGCAGCTGCAATTAAATTCGGGACTCTCAATCCGGGAACTGGCTGAAAACTTTTTGTATTCATGTGAACACTGCTCATAGCGTTTTGAAATTTGTCGATGCTTGTTTGACAATATCTAACACGTCGGAGAGTGGAACAAAAACGGATTTTATGAACCACCAGCAGGAAGCGAAGGTGAAACGAATCCTATTGAGGATACAAGATCTTTCGGCACGTATTATTTATCGGGAAATTCAAATGTCACCAACTTTCGTCCATACATCGAAGCATCGACAATGAATGGAGCCATTTGAAGTGAAAACTATGCAGGATTAAACCAACTACAGCATAATTTTACTCCTAAAGATATGTGTCCAGATTTTGGCGCGAACAAGCCTTATTTCATTATGCTATATGTTGAAAACTGATATCACTGCTAACTAACTTATCAAATCCTAGGGGGGGCTAATTTTTTCTAGGGAGGGCTAAGCCCCCCCTTATTTACGCCAATGATTATAATCAACTCTATCGACAATAATAGGAAATTGACATTAATAGGATTCACTAAGGGTCAATTTCTTCACCTCCGCTTAAGCCTTAAACCAGGTTTAAACGTATGGGTAAGCACCGCTTAAGAGTTAAGCGAAGGTGAAGAAATTGGCCCTAAGTAGAAGTTTTTTTTCAAAACTAGGAGCGTGGCGCTTCTTTTATTTTGTTATGTCCAAAATAAAGAGCCATAATATAAAATACCACACTTGACAACTATGGTATACTAACAATCTAATAATGGCTTCATTCTCGATAAATTTTATTAACAGATAGGGAATAGGCGTGATGAAGCTTTATTTTGCCACCGAAAAGTGAATCCTATAGCTGACCACGACTTAGGTAATGATAGTTAGTTTACTTGTAAGGATTTAAGACGATTAGATACGGTAGGGCAAATTTCATTATCTTCGCTCAACTTTAAAGCGATGCTCTTTCAAACTTTAAAACTAGGTTTTCCATATATGCAGAAACGATCCCGGGAGATTAGTTTTAGACAAATAAAATGAAGGAACAACGCAACTTAATCTACAATGAGTATCGACATAAACTGAATTACGTAGAGAACAAAAAAACTAAGAAAGACAATGTGATAGGTGAATTAAACAAGATAAAACAAATGACATCTTACGAAATACTTGTCAAAATTAGAAGTAAACTTACTGTTTGACTATTAAAACTTGTAATACCAGACATCACTGCAATTGGTAGAAGACATAAAGATAGGCACACCGCATCAATATGTGTGAGAAAATGTATGTATGTTTTTGTGAGTGTGTGTATATATCATCATCTGAAGAGTGTGTTTAATCTGTGAATCACACTATGAAGAACTGAATGTTTAATACGCTCATCAAGCTAGTTATCATTAATTAATTGTGTTTTCAAATATTTGGATCTGCTTCAAGAACAATAGCATAAAATTTGATTTAGGAAATGAGTGGAAAATTATGCTGAAGTGTTTTGGGTGATGACTGAGAAGTGCAAAATATAAATAATGTAAAAATTGATGAAGCGATGTTAGATGGTGTTGGCAGTCATGGGTCTACATTAAGTGAATCAACTCATCATTGAACACATGACTGCAATATATGTTCAACAGAATAGTAAACAGGGACTTATATACTTATCGATTAATATAAAACATCATGGGTCTCCGAGACTTCTATAAAAAGTTCGATTTTGGAGTGAAATGATAGCCTTTCGGTACAACTTTGTTGTACGAGAAAGGCAAAAAAGGTTGTCGAATTCTATGGGGCACCCCCCAGGATTGTGCATTAGGATAAAAAAATCATTCTCTGAAAATTTCAGCCTGATCGGTTATTGCATAAGCTGGCGCATTTGATTCGAAGTTAATATGGGGGTTTCAGCCGAAATGTATGGGAAAATACACCTCTGTTACTATTTCGTCCAGGAAATTGGATGGAAGAGCCCGATCGAGCCCAGATTTTCAGGAATTGAAGTTAACTTGCCAAAAAACAATTCCACATAAAATTCTACTATGATTAAATCGATTTTGAATTAGTTTTTGGCTGATTTATTTGGTGTTGGGTTGAGCACTTTGAAATTCATTAATTGTCATGAAAACATACGCATGTAATCAAGGTGCCTGCGATTCGTGGTTTCGCGCGCGCTGAAACATAAGTAACTGCACGCGCGCCACAACACGTATCGCAGCTACCTTCGATTACATGCGCGTGTTTTCATGGCAATTAATGAATTTCAAAGTGCTCAACCCAACCCCAAATGAATCAACCAAAAACTAATTTAAAATCGATTTAACCCTTTCCCGCTCACGACTTTTTTCAAGGATTTCAATAGGAAGGAATCATCTTTCAGAAAAATGGTAGAACAAAAGTTATTTGGCATAGCTTAAATTAGTGGAAAACGAATAAAAAAGTTTTTGGTTGTAAATCAATAGTTAATTGATTGTTTTCAATAGTTTAACTATTTGTTCTCAAAATTGATTATTTTTGCAATCTAATGGAACTATAAAGATTTGCTAAATATTGCTTCTTGTTGTTGAAACAATTTGATGAAGGTTAGAAGGTGCAAAATTTGATGGTGCTCTACAGACACCATGGGCGGGAGAGGGTTAATCATAGTAGAATTTTATGTGGAATTGTTCTTTGGCAAGTTAACTTCAATTCTTGAAAATCTGGGCTCGATCGAGCTCTTCCATCCATTTCCTGAACGAAATAGTATAAATAATTAAATTAAATATATTTAGACTGAAACCCCCATATTAACTTCAAATCAAATGCGCCAGCTTATGCAACAACCGATCAGGCTGAAATTTTCAGAGAATGATTTTCTTACCCAAAGGCAAAATCCTGAGGGGTGCCCCGTAGAATCAGACGACTTTTTGTATCCTGGGCCAGTCTACTCCCCATTAACCATAATCTTATCAACTGCACAAATCACCCAACTTTCAATCCCGTTTTCTCGGTATAAGAAAATTAATTATTTCTCCACCTATTTTTTTACAAACTGGATTTTCAGAACCAAATATTGATAAAACATATGTTGGATGGTCACAATTCGAACGGCTTTCATACGGTGCGGTACGACTTGCAACATAATGCGACTTGTAAGTGCTGCAAAAAATGTGGAACGGAACATTCCGGCTGGTTCTCAGCGGCCAATGCATGGATTTACAATCTGTTGTCGCTTACGAAGTCCTGATATCCTACAGATTGTAACTGGAAAGAATCATGACAATTGGATTAAAACACCTGAGATATATCGGGGCAAAGTTGCCGTTCCACGCTTTCTGCATTTCGCTTACGCTTTCTCTATTTCGGTAGGGTGATTTCGGCTATTTCGAGTGATTTGCTTATGCTGAGGCAGGAGTGCCATAGTGCGTCGCCACTAATGTCTCAAAGGCAAGGCAGAAGTACTTTGGACTCCGCAAAACGCTCCGGTCGAATAGAGTTTGCCACCGTACCAATCTGGCTACAAAACGCTCATTAGACCCATAGTACACTACGGACACGAGATGTAGACAATGCTTGTGAAAGATCAACGCGCACTTGGAGTTTTCGAGAGGAAAGTGTTGCGTACTATCTATGGCGGGTTGCAGATGAAAGGTAATTATTTCTACATGGTGTATAAACCACGAGTTGCAACAGCATCCATACGGGGTTACGCATCCAATGTGAAGTTACAGACACTTCCTAAGGAAGGTTCAAAATATAGTTGAGCCAGTAGTGCACGAAACCGTCGATAACATAAGGAATATTGAATGAAAAAAACTCCAACAAATCTTGAAATGTTTATACTTTTGTATTGTTAAGTTTCAGACGCCCTGACAAAAACGGGATGACTGCATTTTTCACAGAACTTTCCTGACAAACGTATTGATGAGACTCCTCACAGGGAATGTCTGCCCACAGCGTTTTGTCTTCCACAAACAGTCCAGCGGCCATGCAATTTTGCTTGTCGTCATATTCCGGAGCCATACCGCCCCAGTGGCTGTACAGAACAACCAGTTTGTTCGTCGTGATCCAGAGCCATTTTGCTTCTCGACCGATATCCGTTCCAGCTAACCAGAATGTGCTGTTGCCGTGGATTGGCATGTTGACCAGTTCGCTAAGCATTCGATTATCTTCGGGCGATGTCACGGATGCCAGCTGAAGGCCGTAAAATTGACAGTTTCTCCATGCTTTGAAGAACGGTTCCTTGACGTTCATCAGGATGTATTTATTAGGCGTTGAATTATGACTGTTCATTGACACCGCAGCTAACAAAAGCTGGGAAATTACTGTCCGGAGCGCAATTATCAACTGCATTTGAAAAGTATTTTGCAAAGCTGTCGTGTAAAGTCGCGTTTTATAATAATTGCTAGTGTCAACATGTTTTAGTTTATATACGGTAGCGCAACAAATACTACCCCATGGTATGCTAATTTAGTGGAACGAAACGGCGCACCTAATCATAAGCGTTCATAATCCGTTAAACAACAAAACAAAGTTATTGTTTTACGGATTATGAATGGTTACTGAAACATTAGAGCTACTAAGACTACCCCATTAAAGTGATTCAAATTTTGACTTTATTGCCCCCCGATGCTTAAACGATTGCATTTGCCATTTTAATAGTCCTCCTATAATTTTAGACAATTTTGGATGTAATTTGACTGTGCACACGTCATTCAAAGTTTGTATGGAGATTACTATGAAAACTGACCCTGTGAAAGACCGTTGCGCGAGGTGGCCCATTAACTACACTCAACCCTCTTTTTACGTCACTTATTGGGGGGACGTAAAAAGAATGTGACGTAAAAAGAATTTTTGCTAAAATTTTTAGTATTTCACTTAATTTATTGATTGTTGGATACTTTTAAATACATTCACTTGCGTCTTACATGAGGTATTGTAAGAACTCTCCAAATCCAGGCATTATAAGATCTCCAAATTGTCCTGGAGTTTGAATCAAATGGTCTGCCGAATCAATCAAAGCATTCATGATGTCCCATGCCGTGGTCCCATGCCTCAATTATGTCCTCGAAGGATTTGTCCTTCACTTGTGTCTCATATGAGGTGTTGAAAGATCTCCAAATTGTCCTGGAATTTTAATCAAATGGTCTACCGAATCTACTGAGACTTCCATGGTTCCCCCAGCCTCGGTGTCAACCCGATTCTGTCCTCCGATTATTTGACTTTCACTACTGAATCTACTGAGGCTTGCATGATGTCCTCAGCCGCGGTATGATCCCATTCATGCCCTCCGAGGATTTGTCTTTCACTTGCATCTCAAGTCCAGGTATATGAGATGTTATAAGATCTCCAAATTGTCCTGGAGTTTGAATCAAATGGTCTACCAAATCAACCATGTTCTCTGAGTATTTGTTTTTCACTTGCGTCTCAAAAAAAGATATATGAGGTGTGTAAGATCTCCAAATTGTCCTGGAGTTTGAATCAAATGGTGTAATGAATCAACCAAGGCTTCCATGGTGTTCACAGACACGGTATCAACCTAATTATGTCCTCCCATTATTTGTCTTTCACTTACGTCTCAAATCCAGCCACATAAAATGTTTTAGGATCTCCAAATTGTCCTGGAGTCTGAAGCAAATGGTCTATCGAATCAACCAAAGCCTTCATGATGTCCCAAGCCGTGGTATGAACTCAATTATGTATTCCGAGGATTTGTCTTTCACTTGCGTCTCAAAACAAGACATATGAGGTGTTGTAAGATCTCCAAATTGTCCTGGAGTTTGAATCAAATGGTCTATCGAATCTACTGAGGCTTGCATGATACCCTCAGCCGCGATATCGTCAAAACCATGCCCTCCGAGTATTTGTCTTTCACTTGCGTCTTAAGTCCAGGTATATGAGATGTTTTAAGGGCTCCAAATTGTCCTGAAGTTTGAATAAAATGGTCTTCCAAATCAACCAAGGCTTCCACGATGTCCCCAGCCGCGGTGTGAACCTAATTTTATCTTCTGAGTATTAGTCTTTCACTCACGTCTCATATACAGGCATATTAGGTGTTGTAAGATCTCCAAATTGTCCAGGAGTTTGAATCAAATGGTCTAATGAATCAACCAAGGCTTCCATGGTGCCCACAGCCGCGGTATCAACCCAATCATGTCCTCCAATTATTTATCTTTTACTTACGTCTCAAATCCAGGCATATGAGATGTTCTAAGATTCTGAATTTTGAATAAAAGGATCTACCAAATCAACCATGATGTCTATTTATCTTTCAATTGTCTCAAATCAAGGCATATGAGGTGTTGTAAGATCTCCAAGTTGACCTGGACTTTGGATAGCTTCCGAATTGCGTCTCGGCATGTGAGATCTTGTAAGATCTCCCAATTTTTCTAGGCTTCCATTATGTCCCCAGCCACGATATCAACGCCATCATGTCCACTAAGTGTATTTAGATTATTTACCAAATGAACAACGACTTACATGATATCGTTAGCAACAGTATCACCCTAATTATTTTCTCCTAGTATTTATAGGTTTCTTGCGATCCTCCGAATTGCCCTAGAGTAGTAACCAAATAGTTCACCAAATCAACATCGCCTATGTCTTCAATGAAGGTGTGTTCCCAATTTTGTTTTATCTTTATTAGCGAGGCTTTTACCCCTAGGCTGGCTCACCTCCGATCCCGATTGTGTCTTCAGAGAACATATTTTATTCATGAAGATGCCATGGTCCAAGGTTCTCCAATCTGCCCCATGTCCCCAGCATAGGTATTCACCCATTCGCGTGTTCCAAGCAAATTTTTTTGTACATGAAATGCGATCTTCTAGGCCCTCTAAATTTACCTGGAGTGGGGACAAATAGCCATCAGTCAGAGCCCATGCACATGTGTTGTAATTGAAGATGCTATGTTCTCATTCATTTTTCATTTCATTTATTTAGTCTACATCTAAACAGATAACACTGAATCAACAATTTGACGCCACAATACACGGTTCGAGGCCGCTTCTCTCCATCCTCGAATACGCCCCACGCTCGCCAAGTCGTTCTGCACCTGGTCTGCCCATCTCGCTCGCTGCGCTCCACGTCGTCTCGTACTTGCCGGATCGGAAGCGAACATCATCTTTGCAGGGTTGCTGTCCGGCATTCTTGCAACATGCCCTGCCCATCGTACCCTTCCGACTTTGGCTACCTTCTGGATACTGGGTTCGCCGTAGAGCTGGGCGAGCTCATGATTCATTACTCGCCGCCACACACCGTCTTCTTGCACACCGCCAAAGATGGTCCTAAGCACCTGTCTCTCGAATACTTCGAGTGCTTGCAAGTCCTCCTCGAGCATTGTCCATGTTTCATGTCCGTAGAGGACAACCGGCCTTATTAGCGTCTTGTACATGACACATTTGGTGCGGTGGCGAATCTTTTTTGACCGCAGTTTCTTCTGGAGCCCGTAGTAGGCCCGACTTCCACAGATGATGCGCCTTCGTATTTCACGACTGACATTGTTATCAGCCGTTAGCAAGGATCCGAGGTAGACGAATTCCTCGACCACCTCGAAGGTATCTCCGTCTATCGTAACACTGCTTCCCAGGCGGGCCCTGTCGCGCTCTGTTCCGCCCACAAGCATGTACTTTGTCTTTGAGGCATTCACCACCAGTCCAACTTTTGTTGCTTCACGTTTCAGGCGAGTGTACAGTTCTGCCACCTTTGCAAATGCTCGGCCGACAATGTCCGTGTCATCCGCGAAACAAATAAATTGGCTGGATCTGTTGAAAATCGTACCCCGGCTGTTACACCCGGCTCTCCGCATGACACCTTCTAGCGCAATATTGAACAACAGGCACGAAAGTCCATCACCTTGTCTTAGTCCCTGGCGCGATTCGAACGAACTGGAGTGTTCGCCCGAAATCTTCACACAGTTTGCACGCCATCCACCGTTTCTTTGATCAGTCTGGTAAGCCTCCCAGGGAAGCTGTTCTCGTCCATAATTTTCCATAGCTCTACGCGGTCTATACTGTCGTATGCCGCCTTGAAATCAACGAACGCCTTGAGAATTTACCGTACAGTAAAGATCTGGTCCGTTGTCGAGCGGCCGTCAACGAAGCCGGGTTGATAACTTCCCACGAACTCATTCACTAATGGTGACAGACGACGGAAGATGATCTGAGATATCACTGTGTAGGCGGCATTAAGGATGGTGATCGCTCGAAAGTTCTCACAATCCAGCTTGTCGCATTTCTTGTAGATGGGGCATATAACCCCTTCCTTCCACTCCCTCGGTAGCTGTTCAGTTTCCCAGATTCTGACTATCAATTTGTGCATGCAAGTGGCTAGCTTTTCCGGGCCTATCTTGATGAGCTCAGCTCTGATACCATCCTTACCAGCTGCTTTATTGGTCTTTAGCTGTTGTATGGCATCCTTAACTTCCATCAAGGTGGGGGCTGGTTGGCTTCCATCGTCCACTGAACTGACGTAGTCATCTCCTCCGTTGCCTTGACTTTCACTGCCTGTACTCTCAGCGCCATTCAGATGTTCCTCGTAGTGCTGCTTCCACCTTTCGATCACCACACGTTCGTCCGTCAAGATACTCCCATCCTTATCCCGACACATTTCGGCTCGTGGCACGAAGCCTTTGCGGGATGCGTTGAGCTTCTGATAGAACTTGCGTGTTTGTTGAGAACGGCACAGCTGTTCCATCTCCTCGCATTCCGCTTCTTCCAGGCGGCATTTCTTCTCCTGAAAAAGGCGGGTCTGCTGTCTCCGCTTCCGTCCATAAAGTTCCACGTTCTGCCTGGTACCTGTGGGGTTGGAGTAAAATACCTCCATCGTGTATTTGCCGGGGTACTCCTTAACATGTCAGCAGTTGAATGAATTTGGATTCATTCACCCGTTACCGATATCATTATGCACAATTCTTCAACGGTTGTTGATCAGCACATAGCAAGCCATGACTCTTCCTCTTTCAGTCATTGACCATCGGACGAGCTGGACGTGGACAGGACGCTCAACACCGGCATTGTAAATCGGCCAAATTGGTGTATTTTCAGTTCCCACAGTACCTTGCTGCAGCGCGACCGCATGCGCTGCGTCCTTCTCCTTCAGAATCTGTCTGCACTCTTCGTCGAACCAATCGTTCCGTCGACTTCGTCCCACGTACTCGACGTTGTTCTCCGCTGCTTTGACTTTGACTTCCAGCAGCCCTCAAGAGGTGCCCCATCGAGCTCACCATCTTCCGGCAACGCTGCCTCGAGATGCTGCGCGTATGCAGTGGCGACATCAGGTTGCTTCAGTCGCTCTAGGTCGTACCGCGGCGGTCGTCGGTACCGAATATTGTTGATGACGGATAGTTTTGGACGCAGTTTCACCATCACCAGATAGTGGTCAGAGTCGATGTTAGCGCCACGATATGTCCTGACGTCGATAATGTCGGAGAAGTGCCGTCCATCAATCAGAACGTGGTCGATTTGTGATTCTGTCTGTAGTGGTGATCTCCAGGTGTACCGATACGAGAGGCTGTGTTGGAAGTAGGTGCTGCGAATTGCCATTCTTGGAGGCGGCGAAATCAATTAGTCGTAGGCCGTTTTCGTTCGTCAGCCTTAATAAAGAGAAAAAAAACGTTCGTCAGCCGGTGAGCGCTGAACTTCGGTCTAAACTCCTCCTCTTGGCCAACCTGAGCGTTCAAATCTCCTATGATGATTTTGACGTCGTGGCTTGGGCAGCAGTCCTACTCACGTTCCAGCTGCGCGTAGAATGCGTCCTTATCATCATCAGTGCTTCCGGAGTGTGTGCTATGGACGTTGATTATGCTGAAGTTGAAGAACCGGCCTTTGATCCTCAACCTGCACATTCTTTCATTGATCGGCCACCACCCGATCACGCGCCTTTGCATATCGCCCATCACTATGAAAGCTGTTCCCAGCTCGTGTGTGTTGCCGCAGCTCTGGTAGATGGTATGATTACCTCTAAACGTTCGCACCATTGATCCCTTCCAACAAACCTCCTGCAGCGCTACGATGCCGAATCCACGGTCCTTGAGCACATCATCGGCGAGTATGCGTGTGCTCCCGATGAAGTTGAGAGATTTGCAGTTCCACGAACCGAGTTTCCAATCGCTAGTCGCTTTTCGTCGCAGTGGTCTTCGCCGATTGACCGTTCCGTACTCTCTTGTTGATTGTTCGTCGCGTGAGTTTTTTTTTTGGCTGGCTTGCAGGGCCTAACACCAAATCCCCTAGGACCCGGAGGACCATTCCTCCTTATTTCCGGTGGACCATGGTGCACAGTTTCACTTAGAGTCCCTCGCTGGCATTCGGACGATGATCAGCCGCCCCTAACATGGAGTACAGACGCTGTTGTGAGCCGATCCTGACATGGAGAACAGACGCTCAGTAAGATTTGCACCTCCGGAGAGGAGCAAACCCCCCTTCCCTGTCAGCATACGACCATAGTTCCCACCGGGGTTGGTTACCCGATCTTCCCTAAGGTTGCTCGTATCCCGGCCAGCACCACGGGGAGGTATGCAATTAATTATGATCTTTACATAATCAGCATCGATTTCAATTTCTTAGATTCAAATCTCTAAAGTAAAGAAAAATACCAAATTGACGTATTTATTATGAGACGATATTCCAGAATTCACAACACAATTTATATGCTGGTTTGTGATAGCAGCAAGAGCATCAAAGTATGGCATGGATTTGTTATAGCCTGGTTATAGCTATCTATGGCTTTAATTAAGTGTCTGCTTTGCTCACTCGTCTGATGTCACACTTGAAAACCTTAAGTTGCCCTGCGTGCCCCTGCCGTGAGCAGAGTCATAAAACAGCACTTGGAAGCGTGATGACCTCCGGTGAAGGCCACCGGTTTCAAAACTGCAAGCTAAGCACCCTTCAGTCATATATCCAAGCTTTCCATCCAGTCATAATCATAATCATCTTTGTCACAGCGGGTAGCCAGCCATCCGTCGGCGCTAGATCGTATGCTCGCGATAGTAACAACAACAAGCCGCATAGAGTCCCAAGTTTATACTTTGGAGACGTGACAACGTTAATTGGTCAGATCATATCTGCGAAGTAGTCGAACATAGAGAAAAAACGACGGATGTCACACCAAGCGTGGGTGAAATCGGTGCGGTTATCATTTTCTCCGCACTTGCTGAGAACATTCAGAATATGAGGGGCATCCGGTTGCTGGATTGCTTAAGTTAATTTGTTTGACGTCTGCGCGGATCAATCACCCAAACGTAGTTGGTGGGTTCGTTGTCCACTTGAAGAGGAAGAGAACACTAGCGAGTAAGTCAAGTACACTCCATCTAATGGCTAGATAATTATCCTACAATGCTCATGTTTCAGTCCGTTCCGTCAGTTTTGGCTCTAAGCAGAAGCAATGAGGTTGGATTTTTTCTCTACGAGATACTATCAGCTTCTTTTATGTGTAGCAGCACACGCATTCAAGTTGGCTTTATAACACATATGGATGCCAGCCAGGAAGCGGGTGGTTAGCCATCATCAGCTAGAACCCGACGAATTCGACTCATGTTTGCTTTTCGCTCCACTGCGTCAGCCCACGAAAGTCAAGGTGCTGCGCGGAAAAATGTCCGAACCAAGTTATTGTTCCACTTTTCCATACCATGGCGATCGATCGTGTGCCAAGTCCAAGTGAATGGCCTCGTGCAAGCTGCTAAATTATGACCCTTGCGATTAATCATAGATTTCCTAAGGTGGACTGCATTGGGCGAGAGAAACAAACTGCAGCTCGTCCGCAACGGTAAGCACAAATAGTAATAAATCAGTAGGTCATCGCGGTAGCCAGCGGCTCTTTTTCGGGACCATCGAGCCCACGTTGCAGTCAAATCTCAACTCAGCTAATTTTAGCGCTCAAACGATCCATTTATCGATCGTGCAGTCAATTCATCGTCGCTTCGTTCCGGCGGAGATCTGCATTTTGGACAAACGAGGTCCAAGCGAATCGGAAATTGAAAAGCAATTTATTGCATTCCTGCTTTCCGGTAAGTAGTAGCACGTCGTTCGACACCTACCCTGAGGGAAAATTGGAATCAAGCTGCCCTGCTAACCATTATCGTAGACTTCAGTCAGACCGCGAACGAAGCCTAAGCGGGGTTCGTCGCTTCTGTGCTGAAGTGCGCGCATCTAAATCTTTCTTACTATCCAAGTAGGCACAAGCAGTCCGACATGCTTTACATAACAGAAGCCCTCCGAAACGGCCTACTTGTTATCAACGAGGGGTGATCAGCTACAACGGTGTGCAGTTAAATGTCGAATAAGCCACACGCCGCGCCGTGGCGGGTATTTGTTTGAATAGAGATATTTGTCTGCACACTCCTCACCATAAAGGTCAACCTCTTCCAAGTAATGAAGCCTCAAATGAAATTGTTCATCACAAAAATCACGGCTTTAGCAAATAAACAATGCGACACGACAAGATGTTGGATGCGTACCGTCAGCTCCATCTTCGCAACGGTAGCACCCACAGTGCCATTTCATGAAAATGTTAAATCTCATAATGGGCAAAAAGCATAAGATCGGATCGTGATTGAGCCCGACGATCAAGCTCGAGAGAACAAACGAAGAGGAGGCGCTCCAGGTTTTGTTGTGATGCAATCAATTGGTTATTGATTGTTACTGCAGAATAGCCACCGTGCAAGAATTTATATCTCAGTGGCGGCAGTTGAAGAGCAAAAATTGTTTTCTACTGACACGTTAGTTTTTTTTACAAGCGAAGTGGCACTTTGAAGTTGAAAATCCAGATGGATCCAGTACTGAAGGCCACATTACTCCTCGGCAATCTTGTTAATTTGTTCCCGTGAATTTTTATACGGATGGATGTCACCATGGAAAATCAAAAATCTGACCCCATTTAAAATAAACCAACATGTAGGAGGAATGACGGCTTTGGCATGTTTTGTTCTATTATTGGCAGGGGGGTGTTTTATGACTGACTAGGCTCAAATTTGGCCTAAACATTTTTTGCATATCAAAGAATATTGTGGCCAAATTTCATAAAATTTGGTCGACAAAAACCCCCCTGCCAATGAGTGTTGGTAAAAACTCAAAATCTCAAAACTCATGGATGATTCAAATCAAGCGTGAGTTGGAACGCACCCTACTCAGCATCTAAAAACTCACGGATGAGTTGAATCATCCATTTGAATCATCGTAGATTTTCTTTTGTTCTCCTTCGTTAAAAACAGTGAATTGACGTTCGTCGCATTAAATAATAAATACTCTTCCATGTATAACTAATAAATTGCCCCCAAATTGATTTAAAATGCGTTTTTGAACCGAAATGATTTTTTGGCAAATGAGTGAAACGATGCGTTTTAGCATGAAAAATTCAAGCGTGATTCATTCCTTTAAAATCGCGGACGATTTCGTTCGCACGGGAGGGCTCGTTGATTGAGATTTATGAGTGATTTTACCAACACTGCACTGCCAATAATAGAACAAAACCTGCCAAAGCTGTCTTTCCCCCTATTTTAAATGGAGCCCGTATTTTGATTTGAAGTTTTCACAATCCGTCAATTCCGCCGTTCTAAAATAACATGTGGACAAGATTCCCGAGGTGTAAGGTTGCTGGCACATAACTTGAAGTATTAAATGAATGTTCTTCTTTATTGCTCAATTTTACACTCTAAAGTCTGGCTTACAGTTCTGAAAACGTGTCCCGGCAATTGGTCTCCCATTTAATTTAAATGGTAGCGGAATTTTGGTATTCCGTGAGAGGAACTTTTATCCCAAATCCCGTCAAGTCCCGTGGGAAACAATTCGGCTTGAAAAATGACCGAGAAATGAACAGTGAAAAAGGGGAAGTAAGAAGGGAGGAGTGAGAAATGAGTAGTGAGAAGTAAGTAGTAAGAAGTAATAATGAGAAGTTAAAAGTTAGAAGTGAGTAGTGCGAGGTGAGTAGTGAGAAATGAGTAGTGAGAAGTGATAAATGAGTAGTGAGAAGTTTGAATGAGAAGTGAGAAGTGAAAAATGAGAAGGGTGAAGTTGAAAGTAAGAAATGAGTAGTGAGAAGTCGAGAATGAAAAGTGAGAAGTAAGAAATGGTAAAAATTGAGAAATGAGAAGTGAGAAGTTGGCAATGAGAAGTGAGTAGTGAAAAATGAAAAGTGAGAAGTGGAAGGTGGGAAGTGAGAAATGAGTAGTGAAAAGTGAGAATTCTAAATGAGAATGAGAATAGAGAAGTAAAAAAATGATGAGTGAGTAGTGAGAAGTGAAAAATAGTAAGAGAAAATTTTGTTAAGAAAATTATTTTGAGCTTTTTAGTGGAATGCCTTCACTTGTCATAAGACGAGTTTGTACAATCCCATTTAATTCCACCACTTAATTGTACCTTGACAGATACGTATTTCGACCTCAACAGTAAGGTCGTCTTCAGTGTCTCGTACTTGACTCGACTAGTCGATCTGTCAAGGTACAATTAAGTGGTGGAATTAAATGGGATTGTACAAACTCGTCTTATGACAAGTGAGTGGGAGAAAAGTTAAAAGTTAGAAATAGTAGTGAGTAGTGAGAAATTAGAATTAAAAGTGAGAAGTTAGAAATAGGAGAATTTAGAAATGTGAAGTGAGAAATGGGCAATGCGCAGTGAGAAGTGGAAATTATAAAAATGATGAGAGAAACGTGGGAAATGGGTAATGAGAATTGAGAATGAGAATGGAGAATTAAAAAATGAGAAGTAAGAATGAGAATCGAGAAGTAAAAATCCATTTTAATTCACCGAGTAGTGATGCTGCCGTTCTCGCATTTAGTCAAGACACCAACCTTATGTGGGGCTTATATGGTTCGATGTATCATTTTCTTCATAACTTTCAAACGCAACCGTCAGCATTCAATAGAAATCAACAAGGCTTTGTCCCCTATCGAATAAAACTTGTTGCGAGAAAATCGGTTAAAGATTATTATATAAAATCTTAGCTTTTGTGCACACACATACACACATACATACACACCGACAGACAGACATGTGCTCAGTTCGTCGAGTCGATTGATTTATAACACTATGGGTCTCCGGTGCTTCTATAAAAAGTTCGTTTTTGGAGTGAAATGATAGCCTTTCGGTACAACTTCGTTGTACTAGAAAGGCAAAAATGAGAAGTGAGAATGAGAATAAAGAAGTAAAAAATGAGAAGTGAGAAATGAGAAGCGAGAAGTGAGAAATAATGAGTAATGAGAAGTGAGAAATAAGAAATAAAAAAGAAGATGGAAGAAAGAAAAGAAAAAAGACTAAAGTAGATCCTACATTAATCAGGAAGAGAAAAGATAATGAAGTTAGAATGATTGAGATAAAAGAAAGAAGTAAGTAGCAAGGAAAAAAGTAACTAGAAATAAGGAAAAATGGAGCAAGAAGATGGAAAAAAGACGACGGAAGAAGGAAGAAAAAAGGAAAAAGATGGAAGATGGAAGAAGGGAAAAGGAAGAAAGAAGAACAGAGTTAGAAAAAGGGAGATGGAAGTCGGATGACAAAAGAGAAAGGAAAAAAGAAATGGGTAAGAAGTACACGGGAAGAAAAACTAATGAAGAAAGAAGGCAAAAGGGAGAGCTCATTTTGCACTCACTCTCTCTCTCTCTTATTGATTGTTTAACTTTATGTAAAAAAAACTCACACTAAAAGCCAGAACTGTCAAAACGGAAAGTAACAATGGAGAATTTTCGACGAAAACACCAAGAGCGAAATCCCGAGGCTCTGGTGCGGATTTCCTTAAATAAAATTAAATTATTTATTAAGTGTTTATGTGTGTGTGAGCTGTGAAAGGGAGAGAGAACAAGGGGAAAGAAGGAAAGAGAGGGAAAAGGGGAAAAGTGGGAGAGAGGAAGAAAGGGCGAGGGTGAAGATGGTGAGAGGGAGAAGATGGAGAGAGGGAGAAAATGGTTTTTGTTTTGTTTGAGACTTTATTTACGTGATTTTTCAATAATAATATTATGTTCAAGAGAGGGAGAAGTTGGAAAGATGGAGCTAGGGAGAAGATGAAAAGATGGAGCACGGGAGAAGTTGGAAAGATGGATTAAGGGAAAAGATGGAGAGAACGATAAGATGGAGAGAGCGATAAGATGGAGAGAGCGATAAGATGGAGAGAGCGATAAGATGGAGAGAGCGATAAGACAGAGAATGCGAGAAGATAGAGAACGAAGACAGAGCATGAGAGAAGACAGAGAGCGATAAGATGGAGAGAGCGATAAGATGGAGAGAGCGATAAGATGGAGAGAGCGATAAGATGGAGAGAGCGATAAGATGGAGAGAGCGATAAGATGGAGAATTAGAGAAGATAAGAACGAAGACAGAGAAGAGAGAAGATAGAGAAGAAAGAAGATAGAGAAGAGAGGAGATAGAAAAGAGAGAAGACAGAGAAGAGAGAAGATAGAGAACGAAGACAGAGAAGAGAGAAGATGGAGACAGAGAATAAGAGAAGATGGAGATAGAGAGAAAAAGATGGAGAGATAGAGAGGAAAAAGATGGAGAGATAGAGAGGAAAAAGATGGAGAGATAGAGAGGAAAAAGATGGAGAGATAGAGAGGAAAAAGATGGAGAGATAGAGAGGAAAAAGATGGAGAGATAGAGAGGAAAAAGATGGAGAGATAGAGAGGAAAAAGATGGAGAGATAGAGAGGAAAAAGATGGAGAGATGAGAGAAGATAGAGAACGAAGACAGAGAATGAGAGAGATAGAGAGGAAAAGATGGAGAGAATGAGAGAAGAAGAGATGAGAGAAGATAGAGAGGAAAAGATGGAGAGAATGAAGAGAGAAAAAGATGGAGAGATAGAGAGAAGACAAAGAATGAGAGAAGATAGAGAGGAAGAAGATGGAGAGAGGTAGAAGATAGAGAACGAAGATGGAGAGATAGAGAGGAAAAAGATGGAGAGACAGAGAATAAGAGAAGATAGAGAACGAAGATGGAGAATGAGAGAAGATAGAGAACGAAGACAAAGAAGAGTGAAGATAGATAACGAAGACAGAGAATGAGAGAAGATAGAGAACGAAGATGGAGAATGAAAGAAGATAAAGAACGAAGACAGAGAAGAGAGAAGATAGAGAACGAAGACAGAGAAGAGAGAAGATAGAGAACGAAGACAGAGAAGAGAGAAAATAGAGAACGAAGACAGAGAAGAGAGAAGATAGAGAACCAAGACAGAGAATGAGAGAAGATAGAGAACGAAGACAGAGAATGAGAGAAGATAGAGAACGAAGATGGAGAGAGGAAGAAGATGGAGAGAGGAAGAAGATGGAGAGAGGAAGAAGATGGAGAGAGGAAGACAGAGAATGAGAAGATAGAGAGACGAAGACAGAGCATGAGAGAGAGGCAGAGAACAAAGACAGGGAATGAGAGAAGATAGAGAACGCAGACAGAGAGTGAGAGAAGATAGAGAACGAAGACAGAGAATGAGAGATAGATAGAGAACGAAGACAGAGAATGCGAGAAGATAGAGAACGAAGGCAGAGCATGAGAGAAAACAGAGAACAAAGACAGAGAATGAGAGAAGAAAGAGAACGAAGACAGAGAATGAGAGAAGATAGAGAATGAAGACAGAAAATGAGAGAAGATAGAGAATGAAGACAGAAAATGAGAGAAGATAGAGACCGAAGACAAAGAATGAGAGAAGATAGATAATGAAGATGGAGAATGAGAGAAGATAGTGAACGAAGATGGAGAATGAGAAAGGATAGAGAACGAAGACAGAGAATGCGAGAAGATAGAGAACGAAGACAGAGCATGAGAGAAGACAGAGAACAAAGACAGAGAATGAGAGAAGATAGAGAACGAAGACAGAGAATGAGAGAAGATAGAGAACGAAGATGGAGAATGAGAGAAGATAGAGAACGAAGACAGAGAAGAGAGAAGATAGAGAACGAAGACAGAGAAGAGAGAAAATAGAGAACGAAGACAGAGAAGAGAGAAGATAGAGAACGAAGACAGAGAAGAGAGAAGATAGAGAACGAAGACAGAGAATAAGAGAAGATAGAGAACGAAGATGGAGAATGAGAGAAGATAGAGAAGAGAGAAGATAGAGAAGAGAGAATATACAGAAGCGAGAAGATAGAGAAGAGAGAAGATAGAGAACGAAGACAGAGAATGCGAGAAGATAGAGAACGAAGACAGAGCATGAGAGAAGACAGGGAATGAGAGAAGGTAGAGAATGAATACAGAGAATGAGAGAAGATAGAGAACAAAGACAGAGAATGAGAGAAGATAGAGAATGAAGACAGAAAATGAGAGAAGATAGAGAATGAAGACAGAAAATGAGAGAAGATAGAGAACGAAGACAAAGAATGAGAGAAGATAGAGAATGAAGATGGAGAATGAGAGAAGATAAAGAACGAAGACAGAGAAGAGAGAAGATAGAGAACGAAGACAGAGAAGAGAGAAAATAGAGAACGAAGATAGAGAAGAGAGAAGATAGAGAAGAGAGAAGATAGAGAAGCGAGAGAATAGAGAAGAGAGAAGATAGAGAACGAAGACAGAGAATGCGAGAAGATAGAGAACGAAGACAGAGCATGAGAGAAGACAGAGAACAAAGACAGAGAATGAGAGAAGATAGAGAACGAAGATGGAGAATGAGAGAAAATAGAGAACGAAGACAGAGAAGAGAGAAGATAGAGAATGAAGACAGAGAAGAGAGAAAATAGAGAACGAATACAGAGAAGAGAGAAGATAGAGAACGAAGACAGAGAAGAGAGAAGATAGAGAACGAAGACAGAGAAGAGATAAGATAGAGAAGAGAGAAGATAGAGAAGAAAGAAGATAGAGAAGAGAGGAGATAGAGAAGAGAGAAGATAGAGAAGAGAGAAGATAGAGAGGAGAGAAGATAGATAAGAGAGAAGATAGACAAGAGATAAGATAGAGAAGAGAGAAGATGTAGAAGAGAGAAGATAGACAAGTAATAAGATAGAGAAGAGAGAAGATAGAGAAGAGAGAAGAGAGAAGATAGACAAGTAATAAGATAGAGAAGAGAGAAGATAGAGAAGAGAGAAGATAGAGAAGAGAGAAGATAGATAGCGAAAATAGAAGATAGATAGAGAGGAAGAGAAAACGAAAAGATGGAGAGAGAAGATAGATAAAAAGAGAAAAGAGAAGATAGAGATACAGAAAACAAAGAAAAGGAGAAGATAGAAAAAAAAGAGAAGATAGTGAAAAAGAAACGAAAGAGAGAGAGAAGATAGAGATAGCAGAGATATTTAAATGACATGGAAGACATGGGAGACCTAAACCCGTGACACGTTTTCCGAATTGTAAACTGGCCTTTGGAATTGAACATTCATTCGACACTTTAATTTATTCAACAGCATTTCAGCAAAACTATTGTTAATTCTTAAAATAATTCCCTTAATTTTTTTATGCACAGAAAAAAAAACAAGATTCAAAACATGCTAAATGAAGAATCGTTTAAGCAGATCTCACACTAGGTATTATTAACTAGTCTGTTATGTGGATTTGTTACTCTGACCCGGAAATCAGAATCATTTATCCCATATTTTAATCGAAAGATTTAAATGCGCAATGCTGTCATTCCATGGCAATTAAAGGGTAGCAAGCTTGGAATATTAAAGTCGCTCTACGCACGATAAGTCACTTACTATAAAACAAAAACTTCAAGGCAACATTACCCATCGCGATATCAAAAGCAAAACGTGGCACGGCAAGTGATTAAGTTCACTCCTCGTAAAAGAAACCGGGCATCTTCTAGTTCTGGTGTGAGACAAGAGGATACGGAAACCCGTACACTCAGAATAAAACCAATACGCAACGAAAACACGGAGAAATAAAGAGGTTGATGCTCGTAAAGTTTTATCGTTATTACCCAAACTCATTAATTTTACAATCACTTTTAATTACGCGTTCCTAGGGCCATACTCATTCAACCGCTACGAGCCCCAGCACACGATGGGAATTCTTCTTCACCGTCGTCGATCACTGGCTGACTCTCGTGGGACGGGGAGACATTCAGAGATCGAAACCTCCATCTGTACGGGAGCCTCGGGAGTGCATTATTCCGATCGCGATGGGCACGTATGGGCAGCGTAGTTGAAGCAGAAGCTCACTTCGGCATAATTAACTGGAAACAAATGGAGTCCGTTCTCTATGGGCTGGAACATTGATTTACTGGTCGGGGAGGCGCGTCCGTATGAAGTTTCGCATAAACGAGAAAGGGCTACTGCTAGTCCGGCTTAGCTGCGATTTGTCCATATCCGGTCACACGTCGCGAGATAGAAGAATGATGAGCACCTTGCAACATTGTTTTTCAGCGCAGTCGAGTAGGTTTTCCACCGAGATCTGAACAGGTTGACCATAAATGACTGGTCCAGATTAATTGAGAGTTCATTGCAGTTGAATGGAATCATATAAACCAGTGGTCCCCAGCCTGCTTACTATCGAGGGCCACATAGCAATTTTAAACAGTTGGAGCGGGCCGCGGTATATTTGCAATATTTGTTTATCATTTCGAATTGAATTTTGAAGTATAATACAAAGTAATTAAAAAACATACTTGTAAGGGCATTACATACTACAGCGTAGCTGAGTTTCAGTTCATATTGTTACACACTTCTGCGATAGCGGACGTGACATTTTTCTTTCGCAACAACATCTACTCGGCTTAGTTGGCAAAACTATTTTACCAAATAAACATCTGTCGACCGATTCTAAGAGTTTTTTTTATCCTCGAGGATTATTGTTCAATGAAAGTCGTTGCAAGTAACGACAGCATGTCTGAATCGTGTTTTTGAAGCCAGGTGAACTTACCAGCATTATTTTTTTTTTTACTTTTTCGATCTGAGATATTCAAACGGGATTAAACCTGCATTGCCCGACGTGTCGACTCGTTTATTTGATCTTTTTTCACGGAAAATGCTCATCAGGAAAAAGACTCAATAACGGGCCGAAACGTCGGACACTGCAAATGTAAACCCGTTTGAATATCTCAAACTAACAAATTCAGAAAATAAGAACAATTATTCTTAGTGTGAAGTATCTTAACATAACGCATTTTCAGGAATTATAAATCGAAAAATTTCAATCGAATTTTACCACAACTTAACTTATTTTGAAGAATGAAAGAATGACAACAATATTTTACCTAAGAACGTTATATATTCAGCTTGGTTAAAGCGCCAAAAAATACCATCAAAGTATGTTGCCGTTAGCCTACATAGCATGTGTAAGTGAAAAATTTATTTAATATTGATGATAAAAAGATTCTTGGTTTAATATGTTTCTTGAACATCAAAATAATGTGAACTAGACATACACACTCAGTTTTTATTTCCGCAGCTCGGTAAAATCCGCACAGCCGTGTACCCAGCAAAATAAAAAAACTGATCTCTCGTCGAAAATGAGGTTTGTTCGCTGCGTTTCGGCAAATTATTTGCTGATTTAAAGCAACTTTGGCCGATATCTCGGCGAAAAACATGTTTACTGGGGCTCGGCTGTGTGAATCCCAGTAAAAGTTGAACAAATTGCTGAGATCCCGGTAAAACAATTAAGTGTGTATGCCCAGCCCGAGTACAACGAAAACTGGACACTATGAAAGCTTTTCCTGGATGTGATATTTGTCAATGGGCCACATGTAGTGTATATTCTGAAAACCTTCGCGGGCCGCAGGAAAACGCTTCGAGGGCCGCATGCGGCCCGCGGGCCGCACTTTGGGGATCACTGATTTAAATTAATTTAATGACCGGATTTGTGCATATAAATGTATCTACCGTTGAGGCGGCAATGTTCCAATGTGGGATGTAATGCCAATGAGAAGAGAAAGAATCGATCGACTGAAGGCTTCTTAAAACCGTACATTTGTCGAACATTTATTAACTAAACATTTCCTATGAAAAACTTGGAGTTAAACTCACGTTCCTCTTAGACCTATGGAATTTTCTTGCCTTTAGAAAACAATACTTAGTTTGTTCTGTCGAGTAAATAGCTATGAGTATCCTTTGATCGATACACCAATGGAATATTAATCACAACACTATATTCAACAATATTCCTCAGTAAAAGACGCCACTTGATAGTCTCTTGCAGTGGCATCAAAAGAATCTTCCTGTCGCCACAAGCAGCTCAAGTAAACGAAGAATGATTGATGATAGCCTTGTCAACGGGACCAGCTACCGCCTACATCGCAACACGGCTACAGTATCGGTTTTCCCGAGTACTGCCAGACATCGCCAGAAGATCAACAGTTGCGTTGTCCATCGTTGTCCACTGACCACCCGCCACTTACGATATCGACAATTGTGCACACATTTGCATAATACTTTTCCTCCCGCACTGGAACGTCAACCTTCTATTCTATTACGCTCTCAAATGCAACCAGGAGGAGTCATCGAACCCACCGAAGACATCGTCCCCCACCACAGCAATATAACAACAACAGATTCGATTATTCACTCTGTTTGCCTTCCCCACTTGCAGCTGCATGCCTCTGGCGGCATCGCACAGTGCGAAACAATGCAAATGAGTCAACTAAAGGAACGTGTAAAATTAATTTTATTCCGAAACGATCCGCGATTCAAGCCGAGAACGAAGAATTATTGCCTTGGGTATCTTCGATCTACCCTGCGTCTCCATAGTTGCCAACCGAAACAGCCCACCAAACGGCCCATGGCATGCTCCGTTTTGTGGAAATGAAACGAAAACTTCTTGACGTCGATCGCCACTGCTCGTTGCTGCTGTGTTGTTGCAGCACACACATGTGTCGCAGTAGGTGGTAAAAATTCCACCAATCTGCTCCGCTCCAGCTAACCAACCGTCACGTAACCGGGCGCCGATCCATCGTGATCATTGTTACCGAGTCCGGCGGGGTCTACGAGTGTGCCCCCTTAAAAAAATCTCGGGAGAGTTCGAACGTCGATGCTGTCGTCAACGGTGGCGGCACGCAGCAGAGCCCTCTACGGTGATCATTATGAACCTGTCAGGGGGGCCCAGTAGAACTCATTACTCAGGTAAACAGTCATCATAAATTGAAACGTTGTTTATTGCGATCGTTTCGATTTCATTACGCAGCCCCAAAGAGGACGACGGAGACGAAGACAAACGCTAAATGGCGTGCTATTGCTGGTGCTTATCAGATTTTCTCTGTTTTGCCTTCGTAGTGCCAGGGTTAAGTTCACGGGATTGGATTGCACGCCAATAACCAACTCATGGTAGGTAAATTGGACAAGAATTTACCGCGGTGGGAGGAGCAACTCCGCACTCCACGAAAGTAATATAAATGACAAAAGATATCCAAGTTGGCCTAGGATTTGCATTGTCGCACCACGGCACCGTTGTTTCTCCTTGGTTGCCGCCCTGCTTGGCAAATAAGCAGCATGCCATGCCCGTTGCATCACAAGGAAGCTCGGCGATGGCACGACCTGTGTGGGACCTACGGATAAAGCTATCACGCGGTCTGATCTAACAGGGGTGCGTATTAAATTAATAGCGATCATTTTTTTCCGTTTTACTACAAGGGAGTATTATTTGGTTTGGATTACGGATTTGTATGGGAGCTACAAACGTTCACGGAATAATACTGGTTGGTCAATCTAAATTCTGATGTGCTATAGCAATGATGAAATGATTTCGAACAACAGGTTTCAATATTCAGAAGGCATTTTTGATTTACTTGAAATGTCTTCAGTGCCTCCAGTTTGGTCGTTTGTATCCTGCTTGGATGTAGAATATCTTTTCGGACGGAACATTCTCTCTGTCCCTTGTGTAATTTAAATATTAGAACAAAAGAATGAAATAAAAATGTCAATAACGAAGACGAGAAAACAGAAGAGTATGATGTAGAGAGATGAGTCTTTACTATTTTCTTTTGTCCACGTAATTTCACTCATTTCAAAAATTGCTGGTGTATATAAACTTTAAAAAGAAAATTATTGCATTATGCACAATCTCCAATAATTTTATATTTAATCTTGATGAGAAAGAGATACAATATACTCATCAAATGGTTTCTTTAGCACCTTATCCTGCTATAATCGGTACAATCTGATCGGCAGAAGCCATTAAGTCCTCTTCATGTATAACAGAAGAGCAATTAATTCTTTGAATCCTTGATTCCAAGAACCATTTGCAGAATTCCCCCAAAAAAAATTACCCCATTTGAAAAACATTTAAATCCTTTGAATCCCAACAGCACCGCCTAAGAGGCTAAGCCAGACGAATTTAAAAATGCATAGTCATAAATTCGTTGTTCCTCATCCATGCATTGCTTGCGCTTCTTCGTCCAGAAAAAAAAAATTTTCGTTACAGGCAGTGGCCTGTTCACACAAACAAAAAATTAAATAAGCGCGAAAATTTCGCGAATCCATTAATTTTAAATCCACAGCCGTTTGAAACACACGCTGAAAGGTGAACATTAAATTAGATTAGGCTGCGCCATACTTGCATCGTCATCCGCGACCGTCTTGGCTTTCGAGCTTGTTTTGGATGGGTAGGTATATTGCTGCGTGAGAATTTTTAAGCAATCGCGTCCGACAACATAATTCGTCAACATCTCGCACTTCATGAAGAAAATTGATTCAATCTTGGAAGCGAAATGGAAAATCGTGTCGAGAGATCATTCTACTCGAGCTCATCAGAAACAGCAATCTACTGCGCGCGGTGGGAAGATATCCGGAAAGATAAATGGAAATGGAAACCCAGCAGTGACCCGGTCTTTTGGTGGGCCTGCGACGGCGACGTCGTCGTCGGAGGTGTGTGTAGGTGAGAAAGATAACAGTAATGCCTCAATTTCCTCCGGGCAATAAGACAATAGATTATTAGCCGAACGACCAGCAGGGGGAAAGAACAAAAACAAACATCGATAATTTATGGGAAACCTAGCACGAGTTTGTTCGATCACTTTTTCAGCGAGACGACGCCGCCGACTATAGGATGATGATTGAGCACGAAAAATTTGAACATCATAGCGGCACTCGCCATCAAGTAGGCGGATAATTTCGTTCACAGCTCTTGGTCCCAAAGGCTCGATCGCAGTAAGCCACACCATACCATCGGCACAGTGGTTCAGAATATTGAATGGCGAATGTTCACATTAAGTGGCGTGTTTTACTTGTGTACAAGTTTCTAGTATTTGGGAGAAGTTTTTGTCCATTTTTCCATCAAGGTGAATTAACAACTTTGCCTAAATGTATGATGAATATATTGTGGTGTGAAAAATACTTTTGACGTAAACTACGTCTAAGGGAAGACTCGGATACAGGGTGACAAATGAGAATTTCCAAATTCGAGACAGTCACGAAATAACGTAAGATTTTGAACTTTACTAGCGTCTTTACCTTCCGATGGATTTTTGAGATTTATATATCAATCGACTCGGAAATTTTCTCCCAATTTGTCAATTATATTGAAACTTTGGGTTATGAACGTTAACATAGGGTATCGGATCATTTTGGCCGCGCCCTCTTTTCTTGTCCGCAAGAGTCTCGTTTCGGCCGTCACCGTTCAGTGCGGTTGGCTTTTGGACTCTCCTTTTTGTGCGGTGTTTCGCACAAAAAGTAGAACAATGGAGCCGGACCAGTGACCGCGGTCGAAACAAATGTAACAAAAATGCGTAATGTTAGTGCATGGTGTATAAAAAGTGATGCAGATAGGGGCATGTTTGTGCAGGCATGAGACGATCAATTGTTATCAATGCCAATGCCCTTGCTAGTAATACAATCATCGCAATGTAATTGCACAAACATGTTTATATTTAAAAACGACTTTGGAAAAATATTGAGCATTATTTTGCAAACTGAAAACTAATAAGGCCGTTACTCATATTTGTTAAAAACTAGCGAAACAAATCCAGCTTTGTCCGGATGTTGAAAATGTCACAATGAACTATTTGCAGCACCGCACTCTAGATCAATTTCTATGCGTTTGTTTTGTTTTCCCCAACAGCTGACCCAAAATTGTATTCTAAATGATTTCTTACATTTCCCCGTTAAATTCATCAACTTTTTGTATATACAAACCTTGCGGATCCCAAAACGAATCGGTTAGGGAAAAAATCTTGCAAATCCGTCAACCCGTTCGCGAGTTAAATCGTCAGGAAGGAAATCTCAACTCATTTTTATTATATAGAAAGATTATGGTCTACGCAAGGTCAAGGTCTACTGGTCAACGCAAAGTCAAGTGGGAGGGGGTAATCTTCTTCTTCTTCTACTGAATCGAGCGGCGTGAAAATTTGAACGCAGAGGTTTTTGGAACCGAGAAAGGTTCTTAAGATGGTTCGAGACCCTCTCCTCTTTGAAACCTGGCTCCTATACAAATGAAACACCAATATCATCAAAACTCGAGATAAAGCAAATGGAGCCAAATCTGGCGTGTGGAGGTTTTGAAAGGGAAGATATGTTTCTATGATGGTTTGCAACGCCTCCCCTTCTGGAAAGAGGGCTCCCATACAAATGAACTAAAATTTCTGCATAACTCGAGAACTAATCAGAGAATAAATCAATTTTAGACGAAACAAAGTTCGTCGGGTTGCTAGTAAAAAATAAATATTAAAATGTTAAAAAAAATTAAAAAAAATCAAAATTTACCTGAAATTTTTGTTTATATATGCAATTATTAGCTATTGATTTAGATGAAAAACAGCTAATTCAATGCATTCAACAATGAAGAACACGTAAATATCATGCAATAATGCAAATTGCAAATTCTGATGGGATTTGACGACATTTTATGATTTCTAGTGATGCACGAAAAACAAGATATGCCTATGATTGGAATGTTTCTGAATAATAAATGTTGCAAACGGAAAAGAGGATGCTCCCCTAGGGCTTCTTCTATTGAAATATTTCATCAAATGCCTCAAAACCCGAATGTAGGCAATTCGGATCCAAGAAAGGCATCATTACCACTGAGGTATAAATTTGGGGTTTCATAGTAAATTTTTAAACAATAGTCGTATCCAACAAGTTTCATATCTTAAGATACGCTAGTTCTGTTCGAAACCAGTGACATAAGTAATCAAATGAATTTTCTAAAAATATTCATGCATGATGGCACTACAATCCTCAATGAACAAAACTGCCTTACGTAGTTTACGTTGGGCGGTTGTGTCTTGTACATAACCCTTCTGATTTTTTGAATTACTAATCGCAGAAAGAATCTCGGGATTATTATAAGAATGTTGGTGGCACATATTCAAATATTTCTAAATGATGTAAGCATGATATAAGCAAGTGAAAAAGCAGTTCTCCTGCAAGTTGACGGATGCAGTAGAAACAATGATACGTTCTTACATAGCATTTGG
Organism: Armigeres subalbatus; assembly: GCF_024139115.2. Classification (NCBI taxonomy): domain Eukaryota; kingdom Metazoa; phylum Arthropoda; class Insecta; order Diptera; family Culicidae; genus Armigeres; species Armigeres subalbatus. The sequence continues at coordinate 2,900,862 of NC_085140.1, forward strand.
AGACCGGTAGATACCTAGAGAACCTGCATTGCATTAGACCGTTCCAATAATAATAAATACACATGAATAATTCCAGTTTTTTATCAAATAGTCTACTATTTTATGGTTACATATGCCCCAAAATTTCATTTACTTTCATATAGCATCGAGCATTCGGTAATGTTTCATGTTCTATGAATTTTGACTTCCCATTGTTTTGAGGATTTTGCACAACATGCTTTTCAGCTATTACTCAAAAATTTTCATAAATATTTCTACTTACTCCATACGATCTGTTTTTGGCACTCAGTTAACAAGCATTATGAATTTTTAAAATTTAAAAATTGCAGTCGGATGAGAATTAGAACAATTTCAAATTAATAGTGACTAGTCTCAAAAAACATTAAAAATTATTTCGATCTCTCGTTTTCACTAATGCAACCAGTTTTTTACTTTTTTAAGCAATGTGGTCTGTGTCATTAGTGTCCAGATTAAACCCCAAGATATACCGTACCTGAAAATCGTCTGATTCCAAAGCCATATCCGTACTCATGAGGATTATTTCATTTTCGAGATAATTTTTTAGGTTTTTCGGAATTTTCAACCAGATCTAATCGTTAATGCGACAGACATTTTTACGTATCTGTATTAAAAATTATATTGATTTAACAGTTATACGTTTTTTCTAGGTAATTTACCAAAAAACGCGTTCCAAAACTAACTCATTTCGTGCAAAAAAAAAGTTTAATCCAAAATCAAACCTTCATATTTTTTTAATTTTCAGCAAACATCAAGCGCCATTCCAATTGCCGACTATTTCTTAGTGTATTTATGATTATCGGAACGGTCTATAGTAGTATGTGCAGTAATTGCAATTTACAGGAGTCTCGATCTCCGCATAACTCCGAGAATCGAAGTGTTTCAAAAATTTCCATAAAGACGACAGCATCCATGAAAATGGAGTCAATATTGGTAAGCGCCATTTATGTACGCAAATATACAGAAATTGCGGAAGATTGAGCTTAGACAGCTGGAAGTTCCCCAGCTTAGAAAAACAATTCACATTGGCCCGTATGAATATGTTGAAACATATGCAGCTATCCATAAACTTCATGATGACACGTCTTTGACCGTTTGTGAAGGATGATAGCAGCCATAACATATGCAATGTGAAAACGTACGAAGAGCAACAGAAATAGAATTCTATAATGAATACTATTGGAAGATTGTTTGATGTTCTTCGACAACTTCCTAGAGATTAGATCAGTTTTCTATAACACATAGATTAGAATGCTTTCATGGCATATTTTCATGGCCATCCCAGAAAACTCTGGAGTCATGCCTTAAAACTCGAACGCAATAGAACGGAACGAAAACGTTAACGACAGGATTTGACAGAAAATATATAGGCTAACTATCGAATCCTACCGTTACCGTCGCCGTTCCGTTCCATTGCATTCAGGGCTTTGAGGTCTACATATGCGTACCCAGAGGTCCATCGGCCTGTTTAAAAAGTTGTACATGTCATATGTTCCACAGAATAGAAAACGTTCATGTCATATGTTCATATTAAAGAATATTTTCTGTGCTCCTGTGATAGTTGCTCTAAACAGCTTCCCAAGGATTTTATATTTCACATCACGATGTATCCATAACTAGACGGTCCCATCAATTCCTAGCAGCACATTAGTCATAAAACACTTACTGTGAAAACGTACAAAAATCCAGTCAAATATAATGCATACATAATCCAATTTGTTATATCTTTATTACAGTGGTTTTTTCGATCGAGATAGTTCATCACTTTACATAACCCAAGATAAGGTTGCACAACTTGTTAATTCTTAAGTAACTGCCCGCATCACAGTGCACTATGGTCTAGGACAGCGGTTCTCAACCTTTTTCTTGAGAGGTACCCCTTCAAACTTTTGCATTAATTTAGGTACCCCCTCTTGAAAGTAGGCTTCCAAGCCTCTTGAAAGAATAATTCCGAGCCCTTTGAAGAGAGGCTTTCAAGCCTCTTGAAAGGAGCTTCTGAATCTCTTGAAAGTAGGCTTCCGCAGCTCTTGATAAGAGGCCTCTTGAGAGCTTTTGAGTCACTTAAAAGGAGGCTTCCTTTGCATTTTGAAAGGACGCTTCTGAGCCTTTTGAAAGAAGAATTCCAAGCTTCTTGAAGGGAAACTTCCGAGGCTCTTGAAAGGAGTCTTTCAAGCCTCTTAAAATGAGCCTTCCGAGGGTTTTGAGGCTTCTCTTCCTATTAAAATGTGGCTTCAGAGCTCCTTACTGAATCACTTGAAAAAATGCTTCTGCACCTCTTGATAAGGGGCTTCTGTGCCCCTTGTAGAGAGGCTTTCGAGCATTTCGAATGGTGGCTTTTGAGCTACTTAAAAGGAACACAAGCAGCACAACTTGTTTCACTACTGAACATTTCACTATGTTGCAACTATTCGGAAAGAAACAATCTTTGCGTATGTGACATCAAATATAACTCTTTTGCAATCTAAAAAGCACAAGGGGTGGATCCTATGGAAACATCCTTCGATTGCAGTAAAATTGCAATAATACTACAGCGGAAAAACAAAATAAAACAAAAATATAAAAATGGATTCGAATTATGGATCTTGAAATTTATTACTCTAACACAGCACCATTCACCACTTCGAAGGGACTGCATGTTAATTCACCATAAAAACCATACGATTATGAAGTTTTGTACTCGGGTTACTGTTACTTGATTGCACCATCACAAGAATAAATTGTGAGTTGTCAAAACGTTGAACGATGTTAAATCAAACATGAAGGAAGATACACTCAACTTATCTGGAACTTAATTTAAACATACAATTCAATTTTGAAAGATGCATTGAAGTTACATGGTGAAAAATATGCAACTTTATGATTTTGTTTCGTGTATTCAACGTTGCATACACGAAACAAAATCAAATTATCATGCGGTGCAGCATTCTTTGGTTGTTTGTTTCCAAATGTCAAACGCATACTGCATTGCAATGTTAATGGAACATTGATCACAATTCGAATGTTTTTGACATCTTGATACATTGTTCGCGCTTTGATGTTTTTCCAATGCATTTAATGAAACTGGATAGAAATAAGGTGCTTTTTGGAAGATGTTGCGTGTGCTATTTGAGAAAGTATGCTTTCAGCCGTCTTGAAAGAAGCCGAGCATCTTGAAGGGAGGCATCAGAGGCTATTGCAAGAAGGCTTCCGATTCACTTGAAAGGGCTTTCGAGCCTCTTAAAGAGAGCCTTCCAATCTCTTTGAAAAAGGCTTTCTGCCCTCTTTTCTTGAAAGCAGGCTTCCGAGCTTCTTAAAAATAGGCTCCCGGACCTCTTGAAAGGAGGCTTCCGAGCTTTTTAAAAAACAGCCTTCCAATCTCTTGAAAGGATCCTTCCGAGATTTTTGAAAAAAGGCGTCCGACTCTCTTAAAACGAGGCATCCGGACCTCTTGCGAGGAAACACAGGCCTCTTGAAAGAAAGCTTTCGAACCTTTCGAAAAAAGACTTCTGAACATCTTGAAAAGCGGCATTCGTGCTGCTCTGAAGAAGGCTTCCGAGAAGCGTAGAAAGATGCTTCAAGACTTTTTGCAACGAAGCAATAGAGCTTTTCTGACAAAGACCTACATGCCTCTCAAACGGAGGCTTCCAAACCTTTAGATTCTAGATTTTAGCTCAAAGCCCGAGAGCAACACGTACCGACGGCTCGGCAGGTAAGCAACTCCTTAAACATCGATACACTCACCAAAGATTTGATTCGATTGCGGAATGTCACTCGCAGGCAGTTTCAGCGTACTGGACTGCCTGAGCTTAAGGCACGCTGCAATCGAATCACAAAAATTATCAAGGCCAGAATGGTGGACCTCAGAAATAACGACTTCTCGAATAAGATCCGCGCTCTCCCAGACTGTGCTAAGCCGTTCTGGAAAATGACCAAAATACTAAAAATCAAGCCTCGGCCTATTCCACCTTTGATCCCAGTAGACAATAATGGCTTTAAGGATTGCTTGATAACTCCTGCAGAGAAGGACGCTGAAATAGGTCGTCACTTCGTCAGCTGGCACAATCCTGAGCAGAACATCATCAGTCAACACGAAGCAACCGTCAACGAGCATGCTAACAACATCCATTTGATTCCCAACGACTTCTCGGAGGAGTTGGAGATCTCAGCTGACGAATTGACGGCCTATATCAAATCGTCGAAGAACATGAAGGCCCCAGGCTTCGACAGCATCCTGAATCTCGAGCTCAAACACATGAGTGCTCCGTTCTTTGAGCACCTCTCGCTGATCTTTAATCAGTGTCTCCGGCTCAGCTACGGAAGCCTGGGAAGCCTGGGAAGGATCCTTCCTCTCCCAAAAGTTATCGACCCATCAGCCTTCTCTCAGGGTTATCCAAGCTGTTCGAAAAAGCTATTCATCATCGGTTACTTGAGTCTGCCGAAAATCTCAACATCTTGCTCGAGGAACAGTTTGGTTTCCGACGCGGTCGGTCAACTGTACACCAACTGACCCGAGTTACCAACGTCCTCAGACGGAACAAGTTTGTCTCGAAAACATCCGCCATGGCCTTACTCGATGTCGAGAAGGCATTTGACAATGTATGGCATGATGGCCTGGTGTACAAACTACAACGCTACAATCTTCCCAGCTACCTGGTGAAAATCATCAACAATTACCTGTCGGCAAGGACATTCCGGGTCTCAATCAGCGGAGCGAGTTCCAATGGCACAACATCGTCGCAGGCGTCCCCAGGGCAGTATCCTCGGGCCCTGCTTTTCAATCTGTTCACCTCCGACATGCCAGAACCTCCAGAAGGCGGCATTCTGTCTCTGTTCGCAGATGACACATCCATCGTCTACAACGGTAGAGTGATCAGAGCGCTAGTGGCAAAACTCCAACGAGGCCTGGATGCCCTGACAGAGTACCTCTCACCAGCTGGAAGATCTGTATCAACGCGGCGAAGACCCAGGTCATCATTTTCCCCACTCCAAATCCCCTAAACTTGTTCCGCCTGGGGACTGTAAAATCATCCTCAATGGCACGACTGTGGAATGGGCCAATGAGGCCGGCTACCTTGGCTTGACCCTCGACAGCAAGCTTATTTTCAGGCAACAGGTTGACAAAACGGTGACAAAGTGTAACGTCTTGTTGAAACTACTGTACCCTTTGATCAACCGCCGGTCGTCATTGTCCCTGAAAAATAAACTTGCTGTCTACAAGCAAATCATCCTCCCTGTGATCGAATATGGCATGCCGGTCTGGGAGAGCTGCGCTAAAACCCACCACCTCAAACTTCAACGGGTCCAAAACAAATTCCTGAGGATGATCCTCAACACCCCTCCAGGACAAGAACATCTGATGTCCACCTTCTGGCCGGGATAAAAACCTTACATGAACGCTTTGGTGAATGTAAAGAAAAGGGCCCATTGCTTGCAATCGGACCGCTGCAATTCGGAGGCTGCAATTAGGGCGCTAGTTCCAATCTAGGTTATCAAATTTGTATTGTAAATATTAGTGTACATATAAGTAGTTAGGTTATCAAATTTTAAAAAAACACACCAGCGCCTCCTAAAGGCCGTCATGATACATTATATTTTAAAAATTAAGTAATAGCATAATAATAATAATAATAACAATAATTGAAATTGAAGTTGGAGGGCCATGCCGGCCGATCACTGTACATGTATAAAATGATTGTAGAACAAAAAATGATTTAAATAAAGAAGAATTTTACTACTAGCTCAAAAGCATGTTTCAATAATATTATTCAACATTTTTTTCAGATCAAGTAGATTGCATTGAAGATTTTTTTTTAAATTTGCACTTTCGACATTTGTCCGTTTGATCTTTTGCTCCGCAGCCTTTCATACGGTGTTCTAGTTGAGGAGAGCAGGGTTCAATTAGCTTTGATTTACTTATCGCCATGCATATTATGTACAAGACAAAGTTTTGAAACTAAAAATTCACAATTATCAATACTTTATCTAGAAGCTCCGTCATAATAAATTTTTATCCGAGGTACCCCCTAGAGCCAGCGAAGGTACCCTCAGGGGTACATGTACCCCAGGTTGAGAACCGCTGGTCTAGGATACAAATTTACGCGGAAAGATGCATTTTACGCCGAAACTATATTTTTTAGAAAAAAATGTTGTTCTATAAAATTGTTCGGAATAGTAGTGCCATCATGATTTCTGCTATCAAAAAATTGGGTGGCCTATTATATAAAAAAAATAAAGAATTTTTTTTTCTCGGAATGCTGACTTGAAGTGGTCTACAAAGTAGTCGCGCAGCTTTTTCCAATAAATTTTGCTAAAAAAGTTTTTTTTTCTGTAGCTCTCAAGTAGACTGATTTACAGCAATTTTACCTACTTGGATTAGGATGTCCCTCAAAAAAACAGTATTTTTGATCTACTTTTTTTGTTTTCAATTTTTCGGAAAAATCGTCTTCGGGTGACTTTTAGAGCTCAAAAAATGCCACTTTTGATGGGTAAATATGCACAATACTTTTTTCCGATCAAAAGTTATATCCGTTTTCTGTCAAAATAACTTTTTTTTACAAAAGTTGATATCTCCTATTAGGGCAGACCAAAATAACATGTTCATACGGCATTTGAAAGAGCAGTTCATATTATTTGTTTTGTCGAAAAAATGAAGATATGTTATTTTTTATCTCATGTTTTACCAATTTTACTAAAGTCATATTTTTTCAAATAAATTGCTATAACTCGACAACGGAAGAAGCTACAGATGATATTTTTATAGCAAAACACTCAAAATTACTCTAAACATGTCAATACTCCAAGAATTTAAAAAAATATTTATTAAATTTTACATATAATGGACAACCCTGTTTTTTGATAGCACCATAATGATGGCCTTACTATTCCGAACTCTTTTGTAAAACTTTTTTTTTTTATTTGGCGTAAAATGCATCTTTCCGTGTAAATCCGTATCCTGGACCATAGTGCAGTGGTTGATCTACAGTCGGAGTGCATAGACTACCTAAAACCCAAAACAACAGCAAGAACTGCTTGGAATGCAAACATATACCAAGATTGAGCTGCACAACTTGTTATTTCTTCAGTAACTGCCTCCATTATGGAGATTGATCTGTATGTCTTGATTTAATGGAGTTCGTAGACTACCTAGAACCCTTGACAACAATGTCACTTCCATTGCCAACCATAAATCCTGTTTCAAAGACATCCGAAGTACTTAGCTCATCTACAAATAACCTTTGAAACTAATTAACATTTGCCTCATACAAATGGTTTACATTTGTTTACGCTCCTATAGCGTAAAAAAGGGTGTGTTCTTTCGAATATGGTAGGTTAAAAGAGGGATCGTTATTTGGTATTTTAAGCTCAAAATTGAGGGGCATAAAAAGAGGGAGCGTAAAAAGAGGTTTTACAGTATGATGTAAGATAAAAAAAAATTGCCACGTCTGGCAGCACTATGTCACAGCTGACTTATTTTTACTAAAGACACTATAAACAAAGACGGGAAATGTTCCAATTGAAATTCCAAATTTACTGTCAGTGTTATTCCAATCGAGCAAGAGACCTGTCATTCCAAAATATCGCGCGCAACATTTAGCAAGGGTTCATTTGAACCAGCACGAATAAATATGTTTGTATTATTATTTGAATATTTTTTGATGGATTTAGCTAAAAAGGTGTTCGTATGGGGTTGAAAATCAATTAAACATGTTTATAGTGAATTGTGGCTCTTTATTAGGTTGTTGAACACGATACAAATCAAATATTGTTGAATTATGAAATTCGTATAGACCAATGTGGAAAGTATATCCAGCATGAGCAGTGTTGCGCACGCAGAGTTGCCTGGTGATTTATTTGTTCAGGGATCAGACTTCCCGTCTTTGTATATAGTGTCTTTAATTTTTACCACTCCTTTTACACCCACCACACTTTTTCATCACTTTTTTGAGCTAGTTGCATCATTGATACTAACAGAACATAAACATCATTGATTTTCAAAACATGATGGAGACTTGAGCCTTAAGGTAACAGTTGTTAACCCTTTATAAGGCAGTGGCAACTGTATGATACGTTTTTTTACTGATTATTTATAATAGTTTTACTAATTATTTTCCATGCTGAGGAATTTTAGGAACAGATTTTATACGAATAGAGTGTAATTTTTGAGTGGAAGAAGGGTTTTTAGTAGTAGGGTAATCAACTTGATTTGGACTCTCCTGGCGACATTTTCTTGATTTATGAACTTAAATCAATGCAGCTGCTAATTCTCCTATTGGCTTCAGAAAAAAAATATTGTTCGGTATCTGTTTCAGTGGTTTCCCGTGCAAAAATTGGCTATATTTAGATGAAACTTCGAGGAAATAAGTTTGTTCAAGAAGGCGAGCGTTACAATGCATTACGCCTTAAAACACATGAATGAAAACCTCAGAACGCACACAATGAGTTTTTGTCGAAATTGTGAATATAAAACGCAGGATTCTTCTCATTGAAGCATGCCAATCTTAAGATAAGACTTTGCTTCGGCTCAGTTGACCAGGTTAAATCAGAAACTCGGCTTTGAAAAGACTACATTGGGGGTGTCCAAAATGTGTACATTTGAGGGTCCAAAATATTGCACTGTCCAACAAGGAGAATATTTGCATTTCAGAAAATTACAATTCTCAGCGATTTATCAACACTTGATGCCAATTTCAAATTTCTATTTCACAAATGAGACTTTCATCTATGAAATGGTGTGATTTCTGCCTATATAAAACGTGCCATTAAATACATAACTACAAGCAGATATCGGTAAGCACTTCCTCTAGGGGTCAAAAATGGAACATTTACCCTTATTCGTGAAAAAACCGACAAAGACATATTTTTCCCAATGCTATTTATTATATTAAATCTCCTGTGTTAGATTGTGTAATTAAACATTATTTGCCTTTTTTGTATATTCGGTTTTTGCAGTTTTGACGAAATTGCGGTTTTAAACCCCTTCGGGGAAAATAGCAACAATATTTTTTTAATTGGAGTTTTTTTGTACTAAAGAGATTTTTTACTAAAAAGTGCAACGCACTTGTTTTGATTTCTTTGACGTAACACCTAATTTTTAAAAATCTTTTTTTTTTGTTGACGAAACTGCGCTTGCAAGAGATTAGCAAACATATTGCTACCAATTTTGTTGCGCTTCAAAGACAGTGGCAACTATATCCAGTATTTTGCGCTTGATAATGGCGGCAAAATGAGTGCCTTTTTGACATTCAAGATGAAGAAAATATTTACAAATTTTAATCAGGCCGTTACAAATATTTTCTTAACTTTTTGTCCTACTAGTCTCCGAAAGGTCAAGGGGGGGATAATAAAAAATTAATATTAAAATGAAAAAAAATCAAAAAACTCCTCGGATTTGTTAAAGAATGTTTTGGAAATCCTCAAAATTATCCGAGTTTTATTTTGTTGCCCCCTCAAAATATTATTTTTTGGCAAAAAAAATCCGAGGGGGGAAAGATAGATTTTAAATATTTGTATCGGCCTCAATGTAGGCTTTGATCAAATGAAAAATATTGACACTCATCAGCTCTGCCATACCAACAATTTTGTTTCCCGCAATTCAAAAAGTAACATTCGTTGCTTGTTTGTTCCTTTCAATCCCCGCTGTTCAATATGTATCTTCAATATCTAGCCGTAGAATAAGGAAAATGCAAGCACAAAAGTTGGAAAAGTTAAAAAAATACCTTCTTGTCTATCTCTAAACACTTGTTTCTATGAAGCGAAGCGTGTTTCACGCGCAAACAAACTTGGGGTGCAAGACCACTGTGCAAGTTAGGGGCAAAGGTGGGAAAACCCATCCACGTCTTTACAGAGTGAAAGACAATCGAACAATATTGAAATTAAAAATAATTATTTTTTATGGTCCACGATGCTTAGAACGGTACTTTCCGTTCGCCCCGAGCGAAGGGCTGAAATGATGGTCGCGCATTATAGCATCAGGTTGTGCGGTTCTCGGTTCTCTTCGTACTTTCCTCTGCTTACGGCAATGAGAACCACATTCACGACAGCGGATACCCAAGTTGTGATAAGAAATTTCGTTCACCTGTTCGAAAAAAAAACATTGGAAGCGAAATAATACGCCATAAATATAGGTGAAGTTAATAACAGTTGTTCTTTTGGTTTTGATATTTTGGTTTAATTACATGCTCACCAGGGTGTCCCAAAAACACTAATTAAAGTGGGTGATGATCTCATTGATTATTCAAATATTGTTAAAAATTTGGGTCTTATGATGCAATTAAGTTTATAATGCTTTGCACTCCCTAGTTTTGCAGAGACATTGCACTCGTCTACATATTAGGATCCAATTGGCTAGATCACTTTTGGTTCCTTTGTTTGATAACTACGATACGCTGTTTGGTCTAGTTTACATGAAAAATTCAAGCAAATTGAACTTAGTATTTAATGCTGTCACAAGATATGCTTTTAATCTATGATCTAAAAGTATCCTTTCGCCACCGTGCTGTATAACTTTGGAACGATTGACCCAGAAATTGCAGGAGTAAACGAGATCTTATTTTATTAAATTGGATGTGCATTGAATTAGTAGTGCATAGTAGTTAGGTGTACATAAGAGCATATACTCTGAAAACCATTAGGCGGTTATTTATGTAATTATGTTGCATTAAAAAAATAAATAAATAAATAAACTCCAAAATAAAATATTTTTAATCTTAGAGCAACGATATATCTGGGTAAACATTTGCCAAATTGGAACATAGTTCATGATTTCAGGAATCCAGTAACTACATTTTCATGGCATGAAAATACACCATGAACTTATTTCGTGATTTTGTTGAAAAGCAGAAGAAGAAGATTTCCGCTTCTCACACCTAGTTAATCGCATTTTTCCTTTCTATAATTACGCCCAACATCTTAAGACCACAACTGAACTGGAGACGCTCACTTTCTGTTGCGCTGCACAGGATGCAGCTTTTGAGTCTTTGTGAAGTACCTACTATCCTTTTTTCCGAAAGAGTAGAATTAACCACACTAAAGAGGTGAACGAGAACGAGCGTTTTGTAATCCTATCTATCCATCTTCTGCGTAGGTGAGAAGCAAAATGAAAGGCTATAATTTCTTTGGATGGTTTTTTTTATCCAAATTCTTTCCGTATTCCGCTTTCTAACAAAAGTTGATGCGAATTCTGGTTTATCAGCAAAATTAAAATGGAGAAATGATTCGAACGAATTGGATTCGTTCAAAAGAATCAGCTATCCGTAAAAATGGGTGACATTTATATTCACAATTTTCATAAGAAGGGAATTGGAAATTTCTTCACATGCAGTGTTGGAAATAAAAAAGTAAACAAAATTATGCAGCTCAAATTGTAGATTCTGCACGACTAAAACGGTTGTGAGCCTTCTTATATGTGACCAATACAATAACTTTATCTCACGACGGCCTTACTGTAGAGTTACAATCAAGTAATGGGATTAAATAATAGTATAAACTCATCTTGTTGCAAGTGAGTTCGAAAATCTCTCATTCTGAATGACCTACGGATTTTCGATGTAGCTATGAATCTGGAATTCCTTGGGCAAATGCTTCTACTTCTTGAAGATGCACTGTAGGCCAAATTTTCCAATTATCCACGAGACGTTTCTATTTTACTTTGAAAATCATACGAGCTGTTTTCCCCAATAAAAATCGAACAAGGGAATTCAATTAAGTAGGTAGATACTATCTTGCTCGACTACGAGAAAGGCCGCCTCATGTTCAGGTGAGTTATTCAGATATTTTGTTGTCTCATTCTTACGTGATCCCGCGTGGTACGTGGTATTCAGCATCGTAGACTCTTTCTCGGGAACTCGTTATTGTTATACCTCACAAAGATCGTTCGTTGACACCTGAACCGAGTGTGTTTGTCTACTGGCTGATGCCGAACAAGGGCGCGAGGGAGAACTAGAACGAAGCGGAGTGTCATTAATCCCATAAAGCAGGGTGCTTCCCCCGGGTTCAGTGGATTTCACGGTGCACTATTATACACCGCCTTGTTATGGTTGCACTTTTTTTCATTTCACGGTCTTCAAGCTATCAATTGTGAATCATAACATCATTGCAAGCGATTGGGATTAACGCACAATCGCCCACCGCCTCGCCACCGTCGTCGTTGACATTGAAGTGAGCTTTGCATATGTGCTAGCTGGAACTAGACTGGCTCGTTAGCTGGCTGGCGGCAATTGGAAAGAATCAATTGCTGCAGCATGATTCATCGAAAGCACAGCTGTTTGGTTAAGAACTTTCAAGCAGAACATGTTTGCAGACAATATTTTTATTAGTCATTCACGGTTCCCCGTCCGAGCCATTTGGTCGAGGATTGTTGAAGGGAGGGTATGGGCGCTCGGGAGATCATTGTCTCCGGGTGTTTATGTGTGCTCGGGTTTGTTGTTCCTTCCTCCGCGAACGCCACTTCAAGCTGCAAGAGCTTGTTGCATAGGTGCTCAAGTCGAACATTTGCGCCTTCGGTTGCGGTCGTTGTGCGGCTATAATCGAATCACATTCGTCTTTCTCTGTGTCAATCGCCCGGTTTGAAGTTCAATTCCAATGGGTGTTCGCTAAGGCCTTCATTGCTCCAATGGCTCGTGCTGTACTTGATTCACATATCCCTCAACAGATCCCTTACCTTGGATAGAACAGCTCTTTGGTATCGATCGATAGATCGCCTCCACGGCACCCGCCGCGCCGGTTTGGTGATGGCAAGATTTATGCTAACAAATTTCGTATTGTTGAAGTTTGGCGAACCGTTGCTCGTAATACCCATATGAATGTGAATATGTAAAGCCGCCATTCAACTGCATGAAAAAAGCATATGACGACGCGTCGTTCGGCTACGTGTGCTACTGCTCGAGATCTGCATCCATCTCTACAAGAACCACAAACAATGTCCAACGTGGTCCAACTGTTTAGGAATGAATTATGTGATTTATTGGGTGCATTTGGTACTCTGTCGGAGGGGCCGCATAAAAATTCAATAAATGGCTTGCCGTTGAGTCACTATAAAGAATGCCATTGGACAGTTTTGTTGACGGTAGTAGAATTGAATTCCAACAGTATGTGGATATTTTTGATGAGATTAGCTGATAAACTAAAGGCTAACAGCTGACTCATTTTCGATTATTTGTTATTTGATTCTACATTTGGATGCTAAATTGCAAACTAATTTTGCACAGCAACTATGCTTTATAAATTACAAAACTTTCAAGTGGAGCTTCCAATTTTCATCTCGTTAACTGTTAATTCTGATCAGCTAATGCTGGCTAACAACTTGATTAAAAAATGTTTTGATAATACGTATCCGGTGCGCCACCGGCCGTTCAAAGTCTGATCTAAGCCGCTGGACTACACATTAAACCACGTCTATTTAAATTTGTATGCGCCAAAAAATAAAACTATTGATCTTATTTGCAATAACTGCACTTATAGAACAATCAAAAGAGATTAAAAAAGCATTTCCCCAAAAGGCCGCTCTAGATTTACTTTTTTTAAGATTATTTTTTATGTGGGTTTGAGTCATGGAAGATAGTGGCAATTAAGCGTGATTCCTGAAATAGGCTCATTGCAATCATTGTCCTGCAGGCTTAGGTTACCTTCCAGATAAAATAACTTTCCCTTTTATCTGTAGGACGCAGCGGCTTACTCTAAAACTGATTTACCTGCTAAACAGTACAAAAATGTTACAGCATGTAACTATATGTTTATGGGTCCTGTACACCCCCAGTGATGCAAAGGGCCGACTTGAAAGATTCCACCTTGAGTGATGCCCAGCTATAGCTTTTACCTGTTTCCAAGTTAGACTTCGGTCGACTTCTTTTATTTCTTTATTGAAGCTGCGCCGCCATGAGCCTCTGGGTGTGCTTCGTTAATCCAGTTGTGAGGCCATTAGGCACGAGTTATGTACCGCATGCATCTGTTGATGATCATCTGCAGCTGTTGAGTGCTCTCCACTGATACACATCATGTTTTGCTTGCGTATAATAGCACAGATTTCACGTTAGAATTTAAAATTTAGATTTTTTGCGTTCACTTATCGAGAAATTTCTTAAACTCGCAAAGACAGGCGTCAGGCGCCATTTGGCTACTAATATATTAAAGGATTTCAACATTCTCCACTGGTTACCCGGTTACTGTGAAACTGGAAGGGGTAGTATTCAGAAAATGACCGAAAACAATGGACCGAATTTGGTACACATGTTCTCTGTCCTGATGAAACGAATAAAGTGAATAGAAGTATTTTTGGAAAAAGGGGGAGAAGGTTTTTCATGAAAGAACGGAAGAAGAAGAGGAAAGGGAAAACAGTTAAAAGTAGTGGGAAAGGAACAAGATATAAGAAAGAAGAAAAAAGCAAAGAGAAATAGGATGTAAGGAGAAAGAGAAAAAAAAGTTAGAAGGGAGATAGAAGATAAAAATAAAGATGGAAGGAAAGATGAACTCTGTGTAACTTACAGCCCAAGAGTTGCGTTTTTCAACCTATTGCATTATTAAGCCAAACGCCATTTGGCCAAATAACAAAATACCGAAAAGGACACAAAACAAACTGCCACTCTATTGCGAAACCAAACACAGTGTATATACACTGAGTTCCATCCAGTGATGGGAAATGTTAAAAAAATGTAATGGGGTAGCTATTACTAATTTGCTAATAACTTTTTTCAAAAGTTATGTACAATTCGGATTTTTTATAAACATGTAATGCTTAAAGGATCCTACAACTTTGCCAAACAGATCATTGTTCTAAATACACAGTATGAGGCATGATAACGAAATTATAAGCGGGCTTGGTGGTCATATGGCTACCGCTTCTGCCTAATACGCAGGAGGTCGTGGGTTCAATCCCAGGCCCGTTCCATTCTCCTACTTTGTATCTTTTCAAATATTTCTCATGTTCTAGCAATCGCTAGAACTGGAAATGGGCTTTCATACCGTTTCTATCTTCTATTCCTATAACTACAACCTGATTAGTTCTAGCAGGTAACTGTTAGAACTCGAAATGAGTGAAAAAGTTCGTTTCGGCATCCAATCAGAATACTACACCACCGTTCCATTACTATCACATTGGCGACCCGTTAACCAAGACGAACCTCTGCCATAAAACCTTACCCCCAGATTCCAATAAAATTCCGCAGGAACTCGTGGCGAGTGCAGAGGTGTTCTCGGCTTGCAGTGGGCGAGTGACTGCATCATCAATTCCTCCCCATCCCCGATGACCGTGAGGACGTGGCCAGCGCCGTTATCGACCTTCTAAAAATACTAGAGCTCTCGGACTGTGCACATTGAGGTTGGAGTGCAAATCCCATGCCTCCATCCATTGGTTCCCTGTGCAATTGCGATTGTTCTGGTCGATCACGGAGTAGCAACTACGAAATGCACGGTTATCATGCTCATACTCATGCTAAGTATGAGGCATGATAACGAAATTAAAAAAATGTCACGGAATGTCATGACATTAATGTCGTTTGACACTAATTCGGCTCTCACGGTGCCAATTTCAGTTTTAGAGCAATGACCTTTTAGAAAAAGTTTTAGTATCCTTTGAGGTACCCGTAACACGGTAGATCACTTTGACGTAGTGTGTTGCGGTGTAAGATCTACAAAACAGAGCCCTAGCTTAATCCATTTTCTAGCTAGGGCAATGAGTTGTGGTAATTAAGGATTCATCGTATTTAGTCCCCGCTACCAACAGCAGTCTCAGAAATAAAACATAATTAATGTTACCTTGCAGACAGTGGAAAGACTCGAATTCCTCTTGTTTGAGGCTAAACTGTATGCAGCGGAAACAAATGTTCAAGCAATTAGTTAAAACACATCGGTACCCGGTTCTAGGCTGAACTGACTGCTGGAAAAATCGAGTTAGGAGTTTAAACACGTACTAACTCTTCATGAATTGGTGAACAATGGTAGTGAGAGGAACATGCGGAAGTTCTTATTACTGAAAAAATCTCTTGCTTGAAATGGTCTTGTAGACAGAGCTAAGCATGGAAGCTTTTCTGGTGATATTCTAGCAGCAAGACAAGGATGTGGCTAGGGCTCCGATGCATGGCGATGCAAAACAGTATTACTGTTCTGTTTTCTCAAGAAAGGATTAATTTCCTATTGATAAGGGGCGCCAATGGGATTGCTCTCTGTGAAGGGTCTAAACAGTGGGACCTTGTCATGGTGCTCAACAACAATTGTATCGAAACCGATATGTACTGCATTGCTTATCAATAGTAATGCAGTAATTCGACATGCACTTAAACACTAAGGATACGGGTAACGCTACAATAGATCTAATAACTGGTCGCAGTGGAACACCCGAACAGGAAAAAAAAATCCTTTGAAGGCTTTATATTTATATAAAACATACGATTGTAAATTACTTGTGAAAAAAGTTATTAACAAATTGGTCCCATGACATCGATATGACATTTCCCTTCACTGGACTCCATCTAAAGGGTTTTGACAGATTTTGCCGAAAAGATATTGCCCTTCGACACACCCCTTTGAAGTCGTAATTCTCATTGCAATTCTCGAGTACGCACTAGATTTTGGAATTTTAGCAAAATAATGTTTCTGTTTAGCTTTTCCGTTTGGTGTTCAATGCCAAGCAAAGCCGAGAACATAATAGGCAGTATATATAAAAATGTTTGCTAACTACTAACTCCTAACTGCTAACTAGCTAAGCAGACTATTTCAACCAAATTTTGTACACATGTTTACTAAATAGAGACGATTATAAGTAAAGGGATAATTTGGAAAGAGAGAGGGGCATTGTTTAGGAAACGAACAATTCTTTCAACTTCTGATCTCCTGAACCAATTCCAACCAAATTAGGTACACACATTCTCTATTCTGATGGCAAGACTATATGGAGGGAGGGGTTGTTAGAGTCATTAAAAAAGGGAAGGATGTGGATCGAGGGGTACTGCTTAGAAAATAAACAATTCAGATTAGCGTCTGAGCCTCTGCACTGATTTTTCCAAATTTGGTACACTTAACAAAAAGAAACAGAACGAAGGGGGGAGACAGAACGGAACGGAAAGAGACTGAACGGGGGAGGAAGAGATGTAACGGGGAAGTGAGAGATAGAACGGGAGAGGGAGAGATAGAACGAGGGAGGGAGAGATAGAACGAGGGAGGGAGAGATACAACGGGGGATGGAAAGATAGAACAAGGGGGGAAAGATAGAACGGGGGAGGGAGAGATAGAACGGGGGAGGGAGAGATAGAACGGGAGAGGAAGAGATATAACGGGGGAGGGAGAGATAGAACGAGGGAGGATGGGTGAGAAGGGAGGATGAGCGACAGAATGGGACAGATAGATAGCGAGAAAGGCAGATAGATAGCGAGAAAGGAAGAGAGATAGCGAGAAAGGGAGAGAGATAGCGAGAAATGGAGAGAGATAGCGAGAAAGGGAGAGAGATAGCGAGAAAGGGAGAGAGATAGAGAGAAAGCGAGAAAGGGAGAGAGATAGCGAGAAAGGGAGAGAGATAGAGAGAAAGGGAGAGAAATAGAGAGATAGCGAGAAAGGAAGAGAGATAGCTAGAAAGGTAGAGAGATGGCGAGAAACGGAGAGAGATAGCGAGAAAGAGAGAGAGATAGCGAGAAAGGGAGAGAGATAGCGAGGAAGGGGGAGAAATAGTGAGAAAGGGAGAGAGATAGCGAGAAAGGGAGAGAGATAGATAGACAGCGAGAAAGGGAGAGAGATAGAGAGACAGCGAGAAAAGGAGAGAGATAGAGAGACAGCGAGAAAGGGAGAGAGATAGAGAGACAGCGAGAAAGGGAGAGAGATAGAGAGACAGCGAGAAAGGGAGAGAGATAGCGAGAAAGGAAGAGAGATAGCGAGAATGGCAGAGAGATAGCGAGAAAGGGAGAGAGATAGCGAGAAAGGGAGAGAGATAGCGAGAAAGGGAGAGAGATAGCAAGAAAGGGAGAGAGATAGCGAGAAAGGGACAGAGATAGCGAGAAAGGGAGAGAGATAGCGAGAAAAGGAGAGAGATAGCGAGAAAGGGAGAGAGATAGAGAGAAAGGGAGAGAGATAGAGAGATAGCGAGAAAGGGAGAGAGATAGCGAGAAAGGGAGAGAGATAGAGAGAAAGAGAGAGAGATAGCGAGAAAGGGAGAGAGTTAGCGAGAAATGGAGAGAGATAGAGAGAAAGGGAGAGAGATAGAGAGATAGCGAGAAAGGGAGAGAGATAGCGAGAAAGGGAGAGAGATAGCGAGAAAGGGAGAGAGATAGCGAGAAAGGGAGAGAGATAGCGAGAAAGGGAGAGAGATAGCGAGAAAGGGAGAGAGATAGAGAGAAAGGGAGAGAGATAGAGAGATAGCGAGATAGGAAGAGAGATAGCGAGAAAGGGAGAGAGATAGAGAGAAAGGGAGAGAGATAGAGAGATAGCGAGAAAGGGAGAGAGATAGAGAGAAAGGGAGAGAGATAGCGAGAAAAGGAGAGAGATAGCGAGAAAGGGAGAGAGATAGCGAGAAAGGGAGAGAGATAAAGAGAAAGGGAGAGAGATAGAGAGATAGCGAGAAAGGGAGAGAGATAGCGAGAAAGGGAGAGAGATAGAGAGAAAGGGAGAGAGATAGAGAGATAGCGAGAAAGGGACAGAGATAGCGAGAAAGGGAGAAAGATAGCGAGAAAAGGACGGAAAGGGACAGAGATAGTGAGAAAGGGAGAGAGATAGCGAGAAAAGGAGAGAGATAGCGAGAAAGGGAGAGAGATAGAGAGAAAGGGAGAGAGATAGAGAGAAAGGGAGAGAGATAGAGAGATAGCGAGATAGGAAGAGACATAGCGAGAAAGGGAGAGAGATAGAGAGAAAGGGAGAGAGATAGAGAGATAGCGAGAAAGGGAGAGAGATAGAGAGAAAGGGAGAGAGATAGCGAGAAAAGGAGAGAGATAGCGAGAAAGGGAGAGAGATAGCGAGAAAGGGAGAGAGATAAAGAGAAAGGGAGAGAGATAGAGAGATAGCGAGAAAGGGAGAGAGATAGCGAGAAAGGGAGAGAGATAGAGAGAAAGGGAGAGATATAGAGAGATAGCGAGAAAGGGACAGAGATAGCGAGAAAGGGAGAAAGATAGCGAGAAAAGGAGAGAGATGGCGAGACAGGGAGAGATATCGAGAAAGGGAGAGAGATAGAGAGAAAGGGAGAGAGATAGCGAGAAAGGGAGAGAGAGAGATAGCGAGAAATGGAGAGAGATAGCTAGAAAGGGAGAGATATAGCGAGAAAGGGAGAGAGATTGCGAGAAAGGGAGAGAGATAGCGAGAAAGGGAGAGATATAGCGAGAAAGGGAGAGAGATAGCTAGAAAGGGAGAGAGATAGGGAGAGAGATAGGGAGAGAGATAGGGAGAGAGATAGGGAGAGAGATAGGGAGAGACATAGGGAGAGAGATAAGGAGAGAGATAAGGAGAGAGATAGGGAGAGATATAGGGAGAGTGATAGGGAGAGAGAAAGGAAAAGAGATAGGGAGAGAGATAGGGAGAGAGAAAGAGAGAGAGAGAGAGAGAGAGAGAGAGAGAGAGAGAGAGAGAGAGATAGCGTGAATTTGAGTCTTTATTATCTTGATACGGTCGTTCAATTTGTGTATCATTAATCAAGGAAGCTGTTGGAAAAGATCAAGTGAACCCTAGCAGGAGCGGCGACCTCGATAATAGAAATTGGTATGAACTAGCCTTGCATAAGGCGGAAAATAACAAAAACTTACATGCAGAATACTTGGGGCATACCATGTTTAGGTATTTCAATACCAAACGAATAATAATTGCATACCCAATTTTTGGTATTGCAATTCATTTTAGTAACTAAGTATGTTATGGCTTAAGTATTGTGCATATCAGTTTTTGTTATTATTCCTTTGGTATTTTACCTCTTATGCAGGGCTAGTTCATAACAGAGTAATAAAAGAGTTAATAACAGAATTAGGTATTATTGAGCCAATTTCTCCTCGGGAAAAATCAAGTGCGTGTGTATGTGTTTGCTCCGAACGTTCGGAGTTAGTATGCGTTCGATAAAAATGCGAAAGTCGTCCTAGGAAAAAAGCAGTTTTCAGCGTTTTCCCAGCAATTCTTCAGTAATTGTTAGTTTAGATAAGTGAAAAATTAATATGAAAATGTAATAAATATGCAGAGGCGTCGTGTGAACAGTTCTTCAACCTATGCAACGTTTGATTAAAGTTAAATATTTCGAGAAAAACTCGTATAAAAGGGACCAATATAAACAATTCATCTTCAAGCGTGTTTCCCATATGTTTCGTCCACCTGCTTCTAAGCTACACCCCATTTATAAAATTAAGTGAAGAACTGATCACTGTATCAAAATTGTATTGATAAATATTAAAAATGATTAGACGGCTAATATACATGTGTAATTAGCATGTCATACATATCAGAAACATGAGGTCTGTACAATAAAGTTTATAATCTAAACATTCCTCAACTATTAATTATTTTGTTTTAAGTTTATTCCTTTGATAAATAATTTTCATTCTGAAGGGCTGTTCTCATACCACGTGGACGAAATTCAAACAGTTTTAGATGTGTTCTTCCCTCCAGCAGCGAATACACATCTGCTCAAGCAATTTTTCATTAATTTGTCTGAACGATGGACAAACGATGCTTAAACGATTGCATTAGCCGTTTTAATAATCCTTCTAATTTTTTAGCAATTTTAGTAATGTAATTTGACTGTGCACAGGTCATTTGCAGTTTGTATGGAAGTTACTGTGAAAACTGACCCTTATGTGGAAGACCGTTCCGTGAGGTGGCCCATGAGCTATTCAAATATAATCAACAAATTTCCTACACAGAATACTTCTCAAGTTGAAAGGCAGTTTTTGTTGCGAAGCGATTTCTCGTTTGGAAGCAAAGTTATGAAGAAAACAAAAATGCTCATTATTGATATTGATGTTATTCTTTTACGCGTTAAATTTTATTTCCCACGATTCAGTATTGCCTTAATAACTTTCCTTCCAAACATCAAATCGTTTCGCAACAAAGACGGCCTGTTTCCTTGAAAAGTTTCTTAGGTTGCCGATGTACTCATATATTTTTAGAGCTTAAAGGGAAGCGTTGGGGAACGGTTTTCCATGAAAGTTACTGTTTTCATAGTAATTTTCATACAAATCAATTTACATCCAAATTAGTTAAAAATTTAGGTGGGTTATTAAAAAGGCAAATGCAATCGTTTAAGCATCGGGGGGCAAAAAAGTCAAAATTTGAGTCACTCTAATGGACATTCTTCATTCCCCTCTACTGCCCTAGTTGTCCACATATTGTACGAATAGCTCTTAAATATTTTGGATAGAGGAAGAGGCCCCAAAACGCCCCACCGAGGCAAAACGCCTTTTGTGTTTTCCCTCGTATTTACCGTCATTAAGATGGCCGTAACAAACTAGATCGAAAATTATGTAGGTTAGGCGAAAAAAGTTTCAAAATAGTTTCAAATACCTATGGGAAGCTCGGAAAAACTGAAAATTTCCACATTTTGAAGAAACATCTAACATTTTGGTGAGGCAAAACGGCTACCTATACATCGCCGATTGCGGTTAGAGCGGATGACCTACACATACAAAAAATTCGTGTATGATGCATGGCAAACCGTTCTCGGCTGAAAGTGCACGTGTTGTACAACATGTTGCGGTGCTTCGTTTCGGTATCGTAGAGTAAAATATAACGCGCCCCCATCGCAGCCAATCAGTTGCCTGCCTCATACCAGATGCCGCCTTTAAAAAATCTGTGCATATTTTACGATTATGTATCATTTAGTTGTTTCAGTAACAAAATTCTGGTATCATTTTTGTTATGTTGGCTGTTAATTCAGCCAAAATAATAACAAGTTCAATTATCAAAATGGTCGATACCGGATAATAGAATTTGTTATCCATCTTTGCTCAGGTGAAGACACTATTTGTTTGTTTCTAAAAGTCCCTCTTTTAGACTTATTTGATGAAGCGTTGAAATCAAGATGGAAAGTAAATGTTAAAGGCAAAACGCTTTCACGGGGTTAGAAACCAAATGAGGGGGTTAGAAGCAGAAGAGTGTTGGTTTTGGTCAAATTTGAGTTGACAGCAAAACATGCTTTGGTTTTAGAGCTTTTCGGCAATATGTGAAAACTCACAGAAAATTAGTAATTTTTTGAACTTTCATACGATTTGTATGGAACGAAACATTATTGAAAAAGTCGCACTCATTTTTCTCAAAACTAAGATTTTTTCGCTTACACTCCATTGCGTTTGATCCCCTCAAATGTGCTTTTTATCTACCTTATATTTTTTTCTGAATCGTTTGATTGGGAACATTTTTTGCAATGAATTGCAAGTACCTGAATTCAGCAGAGCACTTTCATAAATTATATTCTATTTAAACAGCCTACAAACCAGCACGATGTTCTTTATCGTAAAAGTATTTCTATGCCCATGATTTCTTATAAACAACGACACAGTAGGCGGTAACATGGGTTCTTCCACGGTTGCTTTGATAGAAGATTTCAATATGACGCTGCTCATGTTACATCATCGAAAAGCTCATTGCACCCAAAGGTCGCAAAACGCCAACTGACCGAGAACTTGCCATCTCCGGAGCAGGTTATTCCATCGTCTACTCCTCTTCCCCATGTATGCAGAAAAATACGATTACATGTCATCAACCATGATTACATAAAAATTATTTCATATCCCCGATGTACCAAGCATCCAGTCCTTTCCGATCGTCACGATTATGATGCGCGCCCAGATCGTCCCACTCTCTACAAGCACACCACATCATCGGCGGAACAAATCCCAGCCACAACCATTACGGCACCACAAACCGCCAACCAACGCAAGACACAGGGAGGAACATTCCCGCAGTCTCGAAGACCCCAGTCCCAGTACCCTCCATATCCGAATCGCGCTATCCCTGCATCACATCTTCCTGCGAGGCGATGTCGTCGTTCCTCCTATCAATCTACAAGTCAGTCTGTGCCCGGAGCCATGTTCGACTAGTGCACTGGGTGCACCTCCCCAGAACTGGCCGCACCATAAGTGATGTGCTTTTTTTTCGGTGAGTTCTCCCATTGACGCACATACATATGTGCTTCCTCCCCATTCCAGTGTTTACCTACTCTCTATTGATCCATCCGCAGTCTCCTCTGTCTCTGACACGCCGGGGCTGACGTTCATGTTAGTCATGGTTTGCTAGGTTTTGCACATCGCAGCCTACTAACATGGGCACACATTGCTGCAGTCGATCAAGTCACAAATTGGATTCTCCACCGGGATTCACTTCAAACCTTGTCCTGCTCGGTCTGTTGCCGATGCACATTTGCCTTGGCCGAGTGCCTCACGTTATCGCATAGTGCTTAACATATGAGAGATAAAATACGCCATCCATATGAGTGTGCTATTAATATTGAAAATAACAACAGCATAGCATAATGAATAAAATGATACATGACTGCGCGACTTCTTACCCGAGGCCCGAAAGAAGATTCTTCTCCATTCTGTATGCCTCTTAGACGGCCTGATTTGTTTTTCTTGCACACAGTTGTTCTGGTTCCGTCTCTTCCTACCTCCTCCAAACCAAAGATGTCTGGTCGGGTGCATTTAAATTTTTCAGTTTGGTTGTACTGAGAGCTATGAATCAAATAGAGAGAATTTTGCAATTGTTAGCTTTACAGAAATATTCAAAAAATTGTCGTTGTTACCGGTCTTCAACATGAGTCAACATGAGAGTTTTTTAAAAATTAAGTAAAGAAATTAGTTGGAAATAAGAAACTATTGTTAGATATTTATATGCCTACCATATCGGAATTCGTTAAATAAAGCGTAAAGGTTCTGGGTGAAAATATTGAGGATTGCAGTATTTATAATCCTAATTTAATATTTAGCAGAGCCCCATTTGTGTTCTGACTTCTCATTGATGAAAACAATAGACAGCTAAAGAAACTATGTCAAAACATAGAATAAGCGCTTTACATATTTTAAAATAACCAAAACGTAGGTCAAAGTCAGAGTTTACTGACTGACCATGTGAAGAGCACAAAACAAAAACGATTTCTTATTACAATATGCGATCGTTCATCTTTGAGAACCGCGTTTAGGCTCTAAACCGTTCCAATAGCACAACACGCCTGCTACGATATGTGGCTGACATCCATCGTCTGGTTTTGTTGTCGTCTCTGCCATTGACCCTGCCGCGAGTAGTTGCCGCCACATGTACCTTCACCTTCCATTTCCCGCTTTCCTGTGCCAGCGTTGCGATGCTGCTGTTGTCGTTGCTGGCTGCGCTGCTGTTGCAGTGGATGACTTTTAGTGAAAAGAAGAGCGGCCGCACCGCAACAGAATAGAGAAACAGAAAACCTTGACTTTAAAGGTATATCATTTGGTCGGTTTGGTTGGATCGGGTACTGTACGATCTCTATGCTGCATCCTCATCCAGTGACACGGTGTCCCTTGCGTTGTTATCCAGAAGCAATAATTCGCAGGTCATACCAGTTAATGGTAGACATATTTTGAGCCAATTACACTCGGTTGATTACAGAACATTTTTCTAAGAAGAGTGATTTATTTTCTTTTTTTATTTAATTTAATTGAAAAGATATCAATTGCTGTAAAAGGCAAAAATATTAGAAAAGGTAAAATTCTCCGGATAAACTATCCCAAGTAACATTTTTAGTTATATAACGGTCTTGAAAACCATTATTTGCTCTACAAGACAGAACAGAACAGACCCAACAACAAAACCATTCAATTTACAGCACAAATTTTTTATTTTAATTTTTGTAATCGCTTGTAAACTACGTAAATCTCATAATCCGCGTAAAAACTGATTAGACCCCGAAACCGATGTAAAATAATCGCAAAAATATCGTGTAAAACAAATTTCCTGTAAAAACACTTGGATTTCAAAATTCGCGTATAAAAGTGTCACCGTGTGTCTAGTGTCACAATAAGTGAAGAAATGTAAAAAATCATGAGAAAACTAAAACCATTCGGAAAACACGGTAACAAAGATTAAAAAAACATTCGATTTTAGTGAAATAAATGTTATAAGATGAGTTGAGTTCCATTTAATTCCACCACGTTTCAACATAACGTGGTGGAGTTAAGTGGCATTATACAAAACTCGTCTCATGATACGTGAAGACATTCCACTAAAAGAGCATAAATAATTTTAACATAAGCGTGCCTAAACAGTAAGACAGTGTCTCGTACTAGTCGTACTTGACTCGACAGCATATTTTTACTAGTCTATTAAGCGACCAAACCACCTCATGCTGTAACTACCTACCCTGGACCTCATCCGATCGTGCCCTACCGAAGTAGCAGCGTGGCAACTTGAATGCCTAAATATCCGCCAGAATGTTCGTCCAGCGAATCTACTTCTTGAATGACGCTACATCCACGATTTCGTCCCATTGGTAACCTGTGCGCCACAGATCATGGATCAGCATTTTTCCAAGAATGCTGATAAGCGCGACGAACCCAGCAGGATCAAATTGAGCCATAACGATGCTGAGCACGATCCGTTTTGTCGAACGCTCTTCTCCTTGGAGGACTTTTGTATACTCCGACTTCGACGCGGTGGCAAAGCAGAATAGGTCCTCGACCGTATCCCACACAATGTCTAGCAGGCGCTCGTATTCGCTTCCCTTATCTTGGCTAAAATGCACCGTCGATCTGCTGCTTTGCCCTCCAAGCTTCTCTAAAACCATGTCAGAATTTGAAACCCTAAAACCCGAATTTGAAAGTTTCTAATATGAAAACCTCCATGGGAATGGATGTACTTAACCTCGTTCGGACTCGTGCATATGCACAAACTTCTTCCTCCGGTGACTATCCTTTCCAAGACGCGCCCGCTCGTTCATCGACAGCATGGTGAATTCCGCCACCTAAGAGACGTCGGAAACTGTCCACTAGGGTGGTTCAAAAAATCGATTTTGCTCCACAGTGCTCATCTGATTCTTTACCATGTTCTGGGTGTCCTCTGAGGATTTGAGCTCGTTTGGATTAAAACTGATTTAGCACGAGCCGTTTCAAGATTGCATGCAATTTAGTATGGGAAAATTTATTTTTTCATTATACTGTTAATGACGTTTCCCCATCAAGCGCAGGTTAAAAGAAAACCTACATAGCTAAAAGGAATACTCAACAGCTTTCACTCAGTGAAAACCGCATCTCAATTAATCGTTCCAATAATTAGTAATCGAATTTAATCTACACCGCGATTTTCTGGAGCTAATTGCATAACTCATCAACAGGCAACATTGCTGCTCGTGGCGCGAAAGATAGCACACACAAATTCAGGCTACTATGTTGCACTGCATATTTCAGTGATGCCCTCAAAGAAGTTTAACGATCATGACTAAAGATTCGCAACCTGCCTTAAAATCGATTACTAATTACTGGGGCGTTTAATCAACATCCGGTTTTCGTTGGGTGAAAGCTGTTGAGTATTCCTTTTAGCTATGTAGGTTTTCTTTCAACCTGCGCTTAATGGGGAAACGTCATTAACAGTATAATGAAAAAATAAATTTCCCCATACTAATTTGCATGCAAACTTGAAACGGCTTGTGCTAAATCAGTTTTAATCCAAATGAGCTCAAATTTTCAGAGGACACTCAGAACTTGGTAAAGAATCAGATGAGCACTGTGGAGCAAAAATCGATTTTTTGAACCACCCCAGTCCACTCTACCCCGCCTGTACCGGACCCAATTCAGCCTATAGCTTGACGGCAGTTTGTCGACCAATTCCTGCACCAGCATCGGGTGGTCGTTTAGTCGAGCGGCTTCTAAGTGGTCGCACAATTGCTTCACCGTAATGCCGAAATTTATAAATGTCTCTAGCCGATCCGCTCTAGCAGCTGGAACGTTCTTCAGCGTCTTCAGCAGCTTCTCTGGCTTGCCGAAAAGACTCCGTAGGTCTCGAATCAGATCCGGAACGAAATCAGGTAGAACTAACCGACTCCTGACTGTTTCGAGCGCATCTCCTTGCAGGCAGTCTTGCAACCGCTTCAGATTCTCCGAATTTGTAAACCCGCACGCTGCTGTAGTGTGTTCGAAACTGCTGATGAACAGCGGCCATGCCATCCGGTTCCCCACTTTGGAAGCTGCTCTCTCGTAATTCCCCGAGCGGCTAGCTGCTCTCTCGTAATTCGACCGACAGCTCTCTTCGATCCGTCGTAGCTAGCCCTCGAACCTCGACCGACATATCGCTCCGGCCCATCACCGTTGCTGTGACTGCTGCTTTTCGCTGGATAGTCCGACGGCTCACTACTCTCGCCTTTATCTCTTGACTCAGACTCGTTGTCGACGATCTCAGGTACTTCTTTCACCGGTTTCATCGACTTCGCCTTGTTTGTTTTCACAACCACTCCTACTCCCCGCGGGACTCCATCTTTCCGGGACGATACACATTTTATTTGCCAATGATCTTATATGTACATGCATTCATCTCTTAGGCTAGGTGTTCCGTGTTTGATTAACACTATCACGCTGTCCATTTGTGCCGTCCATCTCTGTCGTCGTCCATCATTTCATCCCAATTGCAATACGAGCGCCACCGGTCCTGGATCAATATTTTTCCATGGATGGTGAATATCGTCTGCAGTCCCAGCGGATCAAACAAACTCATCGTCATCACGATGCTGAGGACGATTCTTTTGGTCGGTCGTTTGTCCCCGAAAAGACACGGCTGTACATTCTCCAGCAGTTTCATCGCAAACGTGAACGCGTCCGCTTGAGGTTCTAAGAGATACCTAACACCCGCTCGTTCTCGTGGCTTTATCGGCATTGAAATGAACGACTTGATTCGCTTTTGGCTCACATAGCTGTTGCAATACTTTGACGGAGTTCGACACCCAGTTCCGGATTTCAAACGGATTTGGAATGGATGTAACGGACTTTGCTTGCCTTTTTCACCTCTGTGCCTCTGTGCTATCGAAATAGTCGTCCACATAGTGTCGGTGGACTATCGCATCGACGGGATCCGGGAATCGCTCCGATAACTCGTTGGCGTTGCGATCCTTCACATACAACGCCTGGGTTGGCGAACATGTTGCCCCGAAGATTGCACAATCAATTACGAAGATCTTTCTACCGTACATGAACTGCAGTGCTTGTTTGTCCTCCGGTTCGGTCCGGTCCGGTTTGCAGCTGGTGGAACATCTCTCGTATGTCTCCACAAAATCCGATGCGATACGGCCGAAACTTGCGGCGTGAGAAAGTCTGGACCTTTTAGGAGCTTGGAGCTCAACGAAACACCTCTCAACGCGGCGGCAGCATCCCACACTAGGCGAACTTTATTCGGCATTTTCGGATTGATCACGACGCTTAGGGGTAGATACCAGATCTTCTTCTGGTCAGTGTCTCTCAGGTATTTAGCCGACTCTTCATGGCAGTATCCTTTTGATTGATAGTTGATTCGCGTAGTTTTGATGCAACTGTGGACTCTGTGATAAACGTTTTGTCTTCGTCTTCGTACGGCGCGCCGCCATAGGGTAACTATCTGGAAACGTCGGGTTGTCTTCCCTCCACAGCGACTCCCGCGACGAATCTGTCTCCTACTCACCTAGTTCTGCTCTCTAGAATCTCACGGGCTCGTCGATCTTCCGCTGACTCAGGAAGTACCTATACCATAACTCCAGCTTCTTCTAGCACGTAATGCGACTTCAGCAGGTCGCGGTCGTACAGCTGCTGATTGGATACACCAACGCACGAATGATAACCGACGAACACTGTTCTTACACCTCCTCCTTCCTGCGAACCATATACCGTCCAAAAAAATTTGAATCGGACTGCTATCGGTTCTCCAGTCTGTCCAACTAGCGATTCGAGGGGCGCGAACAGATGTAGGTGTTTCAAACCTATCAGGATCCAAGGTGATTCACTGGAGTACTCCGCTAGCGAAAGGTTTCGTTGGTGACTATACCGCTCTGCTAGTTCGCGATAGTTCAGCAACTGTTTGGCCAACTTGAGTTCCTCCACAGTGTGGACTTCATTGATCGGTAACCCTTCCTTTGATCCGATGGCGGATATTGTCAGACTGATCATCACCGAATCTCTCTCCAACCTACTCATACCTGCCGTCCAGGTAACACGGAGCGGC
The DNA here is from genome assembly GCF_024139115.2 of Armigeres subalbatus. Classification (NCBI taxonomy): domain Eukaryota; kingdom Metazoa; phylum Arthropoda; class Insecta; order Diptera; family Culicidae; genus Armigeres; species Armigeres subalbatus. The sequence continues at coordinate 2,929,944 of NC_085140.1, forward strand.
TGTGGTTTCCCGTTGGCTTTCAGTTGACTCGCGTGGGCGTTGCAGTCCGATCGCATCTCTGTCTCTGACTCCGGACGATGGAGCATTGTGTTGTGATCGCCGAGTGACACCTCTCCACTTTACACCGGATGTTCGCCTTGCACCTACTTTTCCCGACGGGCACAGCTCGAATCTATCCACCATTTCCAGCCTTTGATGTACGCCCATTTTCCGGAACTCGTCGCAATTCCACCGCCGATGATCCATACGTCGACAAACTGGACACGGCGTTCTTGCGTATTCCGGTTTCTTTGATTACAGGACGATTATCGGATGAATTCGGTTGCGTGTCGACCATCCCGGTCGCTTCACTTACCGTTGACACCAGATCGGCTAAGAAGTCTGACAACGTTCGCAGAATGATCCTAACATGCTGCCTCTTCAACCGCACCATTCCATTTTCGTCGACGGCGGCAGCTTTTCGACCAGCTCCTGAATCAGTAAAGGGCTTACCAGATGGTCGTTAAGCTACGTCGCTTCGAGATGGTCGTATAATTGCTGAACTACCATCCCGAAACCGATGAACGTCTCAAATCGGTCCGCTTTCCGCGCTTTCATTAGCAATGTATATAGCAGCTTTCCGACGTGTCGATGATTTGTGGTAAGTACTGCTTGCGGCAACAGCATCCGATTACACACTACTTTTCTAGCAGAGCCTCGTAAGCTCTCCCGCAGTACTGCCAGGTTCTCCAGGTTTGAAAATTCCGCGTTCGTCGCCTTATTGAAACTGCTTATGAAGATCGGCCACTCATCTGGCTGGCCGGTGAAATTTGGAAGCTTCCGGGAAAGAAACTGTCGAGCCGATATTTGCGCTTTCTTCGTCACTTTCGGTTTCTTCTCTTTGTCATGTGGTCACACTTGCGCAGAATTTCTTCTTCGCCACCGTGGTCGCTAACTGCTTCCGTTCGAAAGTCTTCTTCTTCGCTCCAGTCGCAGATGTGCTTGCTTCCTGATTAGCTATCGGAGTGGAACTCACTGGTCCTTTCGATGGATGTTCGATCTTCATCGCTTCCGTTCCCTTTCCATTCGCTTCCTTTTTCTGACGCACCAATTTATGGATATTGTTGCTCCATCCTTTTCTTCAGACGCTCTTTATCCTTCTTCATGTTCGCTATTGCCACAGCAGCCTTTTCGCCGTCGGAAATGGTTTGCGTCTTATCAGCAGCGTTGTCTTCCGTAGCTCTAATAATGATGTTGTCAACGGAAATCGCATCATTTTCCGGATCATGTTCCGGACCGGATCCTTATCTTGGCACGAAAAGCATCGCCAATCGTCGTCATGTTTGACCACCTTCCCTACGTTGCTCGGCACAGCCGAAGTGTAGATATACCTTGCAGCCCTCGCAGAGCACCATGTTGCTCTCGTCGTGACCTGGACGGGTGCAAATCGCACAGTTGCATGCCGTCAGATCTTTGTTGAGGATGGATCTATTCTCCGTCTGATGTTTATCCATTTTTGAGGATATTTGGATGACTTAGAAAACTTTTTGTAGCAGGGCCTATGATTCTCAACAGCTCAAAATTGAAATATATTTTTATTATGTTCTAATTTATGACATAATTTTTGCATTCAGCAGTAATTTACATAGCGAGTTTTCTCTACAACAAATTGTTTGTTTTTGTCTGCATATTTCATGCGTGATATTTCACTATTCCTTATTAGCTGATTAGCTAAATATCCACTAAAATATAAAATTACCTTTTCCACTATAAACGATTAACTAGTTTTCCTAACGGCTTATCTTCAGTCTATTTATTAACTTCAACTAACCATTCAAAACTTAAAATTCACTTTTTATTCCTCCATCTTTATTGTTTTTATTTATAGATTTCATTTCCTCTCAAACTCTTCGGTTTCCCATTCGCGAAGTCGAAGCAAAATTCTTCACACAAACAATGACAGTTCTTTATGCGGTTTTACAGTAGAGCAACAGAGAGGAGGAGATGGCGGCCATGTTTGACTCAAACTCTGACAGATAGCAATGGGATTTCCCATAAGAGGGAAGAGCAGAATTTGCTTCGACTTCGCGAATTGAGCGCTACTGAGATTCCTTGAGCAGTACGGAGCTGACAAGGAAAGAGAACAATTTTGCAACAGCAGGCCAACTGCAGTGAAGAAAATACAGTCTGACAGTTTGCCTTGCGGAATAATGCATCGATGCATTATTCCGCAAGTAAACGTGACGTTTTGCCTTTCTCGTATACTAAGTATACGGTAAAGGCTATATGATCGCTCCAAAAACAAACTTTTTATAGAAGGCCTGAAGACCCATAGTGTTATATACCAATCGACTCAGTTCGACGAATTGAGGTGATGTCTGTGTGTGTGTGTGTGTGTGTGTGTGTGTGTGTGTGTGTGTGTGTGTGTGTGTGTGTGTGTGTGCGCACAAAACGACGCAAAAAATGTCACTCATTTTTCGGGCACTTATCCTCAACCGATTTGCTTCGCAACAAATTGCATTCGACGCAGAATCCTTTTCCCATTCTTTCCTATTGAAAATTGGCCAGGTCGGACTATGGGATCGGAAGTTATGGCCAAAATACAAATTTTACGTAAAAATCGCGTAAAAATCTCACTCATTTTAGGCACTTATCCTTAACCGATTTGCTTGTAACAAATTGCATTCTTCGCAGAATCCTGTCTCATTGTTTCCTATTGAAAATTGGCCAGATCAGACTATGGGCTCGGAAGTTATGGCCAAAACACAAATTTATACGTAAAAATCGTGTAAAAAATGTCACTCATTTTTCGGGCACTTATCCTCAACCGATTTGCTCGCAACAAATTGCATTCGACGCAGAATCCTTTCCCATTGTTTCCTATTGAAAATTGGACAGGTCGGACTATGGGATCGGAAATTATGGCCAAAATACAAATTTATACGTGAAAATCGTGTAAAAAATGTCACTCATTTTTAGGGCACTTATCCTCAACCAATTTGATTGCAACAAATTGCATTCGATGCAGAATCCTTTCCCATTGTTTCCCATTGAAAATTGGCCAGGTCGGACTATGGGATCGGAAATTATGGCCAAAATACAAATTTACACGTAAAAATCGCGTAGAAAATGTCACTCATTTTTCGGGCACTTCTTCTCAACCGATTTGCTCGCAAAAAATTGCATTCGACGCAGAATCCTTTCCCATTGTTTCCTATTGAAAATTGGCCAGGTCGGACTATGGGATCGGAAATTATGGCCAAAATACAAATTTATACGTAAAAATCGCGTAAAAAATGTCACTCATTTTTCGGGCACTTATCCTCAACCAATTTGCATGCAACAAATTGCATTCGACGCAGAATCCTTTCCCATTGTTTCCTATTGAAAATTGGCCAGGTCGGACTATGGGATCGGAAGTTATGGCCAAAATACAAATTTATACGTAAAAATCGCGTAAAAATGTCACTCATTTTTCGGGCACTTATCCTCAACCGATTTGCTCGCAACAAATTGCATTCGACGCATGGGATGGGATGGGATCGGAAGTTATGCCAAACTACCTTTTTTAATAGAAAATAAAAAATTTCGCCTATTTTTCGGACACCTAACCTTGATCGATTTACACGCAACAAGTTGCATTCGACGCAGATTCCTGTCCCATTATTTCCTATTGAAAATTGGCCAGTTATGGCTAAAATGCAAACTTTTACGAAAAAATCGCGTAAAGAATGTCACTCATTTTTAGGCATTTATCTTCAGATTATTTGCTCGCAGCAAGTTGCATTCGACGCATAATCCTGTCCCAATGTGTCCTATTGAACATTGACCAGATTGAAATATGAGATCGGAAGTTATGGCCGAAACACCATTTTTGCCTTTTGTCTACAAAGTATATGAAAAGGCTATATGTTCGCTCCAAAACTAAACTTTTACAGAAGGCCTGGAGACCCATAGTGTTATATACCAATCGACTCAGCTCGATGAACTGAGATGTGTGTGGTGGTGCGCACCAAAAGTGCGAAAAGTTTAGCTCACTTTTTGGTACTTATCCTCAACTGATTTACTTGCAACAAATTCCATTCGACGCGGGATCCTGTCGTATTGTTTTCTATTGAAAATTTGGAAGATCGGACTATGGGCACAAAAATTATGGCCAATAAAATGCTTTATGTTATAAAAAGCGCGTGAAAAGTCTAGCTCTTCTTTAATGCACCTACCCTCAATCGATTTACTCACAACAAATTGCATTAGAGGCGGAATCCTGTTCTATTATTTTCTATTGAAAATTGGCCAGATTGGATTATTACTTTAGAAATTATGGCCAAAATACTTTTTGCCTTTCTTGTGCAACAAAGTTGTACCGAAAGACTATAATTTCTCTCCGAAAACGAACTATCGGATGCTTCCACACTGATACACTTCCTTCCCTCTTCAAACGGGAGTTTGGCAGAAGGACGGTCATGAGATTTATATCCTAACAAATATTGCTCTCCGCTCGCTTGATGGGAATGACATTTTCGTTTTCTTTTTGTGTAGTCAGAGCTTCAGTTTAACAAACATCCAAACATCCTTAAAATATATAACTGGGTAAAATAAAACAGGGGTATGTACATCAAAAAGATTGGAAAAGGAAAAAAATGTAGAAATTCTTATTAGTTGAAAACCGAACCGAGATTTCGCGTTTTCAACTGGATCTACAATATCTTTGCTTGAAATAATCCGATTTTCATAGAACGGACAAGGAAGTTTTTCTTTTTTACTCCGAGCTACTAGCTCATCTACTTTCAAGCAAACACATTTTACAAAGGTCGAGAAAGGCACCATCACCGCTAGGTGGATTAATCTGGGTTTGTTGTTTTCGTACGGCTCCGGTTCGTTTTGTCCGCGATTCAAAGTTGGTTTCCGGCGAAATGTACATAAAAAAAAATTAGCTTACAGGTTTGCGTATCTGGAAGATTCTCCTTTAATTTTATTAATATGAATATTGCGTCATTGCTGATACCATGACCTCATTCCATTTAGTTTCAGGTCGGATTCAAGTCAAGTCAATAGTGAAGTCGTCTACTTCGGAATCACAATACTATTGGAAGGGATACCGGATGATTCGACCAATTTGGGAATTGTTGTAGTGCCGTCGGAGTAGATGATGTAGTCCGAAAGGGGACGCATTTTAGTTCACTTGTCCGCAGAGAGAATACTAATTTGAAAAAATAACTCTTCGGTTCGGAAATGATGAATGACGTCGTATTCTGAGATTGGGTGGAATGGATGGCCGACCTTGGGATCAGTGAGGTCGTTCATCTCGATGGTTCAGGGCTTCCTACGCCTTATCCTGATTTCGACACCATGGTTTGGCTACAGATTGACCTGACGCCGTGTGGGGAAGATCACAAAAACAACAATTAAGAAAAATGACCCTATTTTCGATGTTATTTTATTGCTCCTTAGAATTCCGATTAGATATACCGTTAGAGATAAATATTAAAAAAAATCAGAAGGATTATCAAGATCCGTAGAATGAAAATAATATAAAGAGTACTAGTTGGAAATCGAAGTGTGAAATTATTGAAAAATATGAAGAACACAGATTTAAAATAAATTATTCAAATAAAATACACCTATTTTCTAAAATGCGGTGTATTATATTCTAACGTTTAAGTAAAATTTACAGTTTTTGGGTGAAATATGACGAGCTCGGTGGTCTAGGGGCTACCGCTTCTGCCTTATAAGCAGGAGGTCGTGGCCGATATTGAATGCAAAGTAAGAACAACCAACCTGTAAACGTACGGCATAACCACGCCGACGATAAATCCTCTCGAGTGAGTGAAAACCTGTACTGTGTCCTGTCCGTCTCATGGATCATTGTGGTCTTCGAGCAATGTGTAACCAATATTGTGTAAAATGTTTCAAGATTCTATGTGTTTTTCAAAAATCCAGAAAATGATTATTTTTTCCTTCCCTATTCCTTATGAAATGAATTCTTCAATTTTTTCCTGAAAATACTCCCTGAAATTCCTCCGGAAATTCGTCCAGCGGTTCCACTTAGATTTGCTCCAGGAATTCCTCCCTGAATTACCTCAGAATTTCTTGCGGTTCTACGTAATTCATCCTGGATTTCCTCCGAGAATTTCACTAATAATTTCTTCAAAAGTTCCACAAGTAATTCCTTTAGCAATTTTTCCAGGCATTCCTCCGAAAATTTCTCCAGGTATTCCAACGAGAAATCGTTCAGGATTTCCTCCTGTAATAACTCCCTGAATTCCTCCAGAAATTCTTCTGAAAATTCCTCCGAGCGTTCCTCCAGCAAATCCTTCGACAATTCGTTCGATAATTTCTCTGGGAATTCCTCCAGCAATTCCTCCGACGATTCCTGTAGGCTTTCCTCCGGAAGTATGTTTAGAAATTGCTTCGGAAGTTCTTTCAGGAATTGCACCAGAAATTCCTTCAGGAATTCCACCTGACATTCATTCAGGATTTCCTCCGGAATATCTTTCTGGAATTCCTACGGAGGTTGATTTTTAAATACCTCCGGATGTTCCTTCTGGAATACCCCGTGAAGTTCCTTCAGGAGTGTTTTCGGCAGTTCCTTCAGGAGTTCCTCCGGAAGTTCCTTCAGGAGTTCCTCCGGAAGTTCCTTCAGGAGTTCCTCCGGAAGTTCCTTCAGGGGTTCCTCTGGAAGTTCCTACAGAAGTTCCTCCGTAAGTAGCTTCAGGAGTTCCTCCGGAAGTTCCTTCAGGAATTCAACCGGAAGTTCCTTCAGGAATTCCACCAAAACTTCCTTCAGGAATTCCACAGAAAGTTGGAGCTCCTCCGGAAAATCCACCAAGAATTCCCCTGAAAGTTACTACAGGAATTTCTTCGGAAGTCCTTCAAGGTATTTCTCCGTCGGTTCCTCCAATATTTCCTTCGGAAGTTCCCTCAGGTATTCCTTCAAAAGTTGCTTCAGAAATTCTTCCACTTCTTCTTCTGGAAGTTCCTTAACTATTTCCTTCGGAAGTTTCTTCAAGAATTCCACCGGAAGTTCCTTCAGGAATTCGTCCAGGAATACTTCTAAGAGTGCTATCAGTGATTCCTCCGGAAGTTACTCCAGCAGTTCTTCCAGGAATTTCTCCGGAGTTCCTCCGGGCATTTTTATGGAAGTCATACCAGGAATTCATCCAGAAGTTCTTCCTGGTATTCCTTCAGAAATTCTTTCGGAAGTTCCTTCGGATGCTCTATTAGGAATTTCTTCGAAAGTTCTTTCCGGAATTCCTCCGTATTTTTTTTCTGGAATTGCTCCGTAATTTCCCCCAGTGTTTCCTTCGGTTGTTCCTTCAATATTTTTTTCGGAAGATTCTTTAGGTAATTCTCCAAAAGTTGCCTCAGGAATTCTTTCGTAAGATCCTTGAGGAAGTGCTTCAAAAGTCCCTTACAAAATTCTTCCGGAAGTTCCTTTAAAGATTCCTCTTAAAATTCATGCAGAAATCTATCGGAAGTTCCTCCACCGGAAGCTCTTTCAGGAATCCCACTGGTAGTTCCTTCACGATTTCTACCGGAAGGTTCTTCAGGAATTCCACTCTGGAATTTCCTTCAGGAATACCACAGGAGGTTCCTTCCGGAAGTTCCTTCGAGAATATCTAGTATAGTTCCTCCCTCCTGAAATTCTTTGAGAAATTGCTTCGGAAGTTCTACCAGGAATATGTCCGCAATATGTTGTATCGAGAACTTCACCAGAAGATCCTCCGGCAGTTTCTTCAGGCGTATCTCCGGAAGTTCCTCCACGAATTCATTCGGAAGTTTTATCAGAAAAATGTCAAGATGTTCTTCTTCACATTCCTTCAGGAATGCTTTTGAAAGTTCTTTCAGGAATTCCTCCGGAAGTTTCTTCAGGATTTTTTTTCCGGAAGTTTCTTCAAAAATTCATCCAAAAGTTCCTTAAGGAATTCCTCTCGAATTTTCATCAGGAATTCCTACGGAGGATCTTTCATAAATTTCTCCAATTGTTCTTTCAGGAATTCCTCTGCAAGTTCCTTGAGGAGCTCCTTCGGAAATTACATCTTGGAATACTTCTGGAAGTTGCTACAGGAATTCCTCCGGAAGTTTTTCAAGAATTCTTCCGGAAGTTCCTTGGGGATTTTTTCTTGAAATTACATAAGTATATCCTTTGGAAGTTCCTTTAGAAATTCTTCCGGCAGTTGCTACAGCTTCCGGGGGAGTTCTTGAAGGAACTTCCCAAGGAATTCCTAAAAGAAATTCCGTAGAAAATACTTATGGAACTTCCAGAGGTTCCAAAGCAACTTGCGAAGAATAAACAGAAGGAACTTACGAAAGGAATACTGGAGGAACTTAGGGAGGAATTCCTGAAAAAATCCGAATGTTTTTTTTAACATTTTTAGAGTGATTTTCAATTTTAATACAAAATTCATCATTATTCTGGAGGAATTTCCAAAGGAACTTCTGAAGGAATCCGTAATGCAACTTCACAAGGAATTGCCCAATATAACCGAAAGAAGTTGCGAAAAAATTCCTTATAGCACTTTCGAAGGAATTCGTGAAAGAACACCCGGAAAAATTCCTTTAAGAACTTTCGTAGAAATTTCTGAAGAAAATTCGAGGGTAAATCCTTAAGGATTTTTTGGAGGAATTTTTAAAGAAACTTCTGGAGGAATTCCTGGAAGAACTTTCCAAAGCATTCGTAAAAGAATGTGAGAAAGAACATCAGGATATTTTCCTGGTAGAAATTCCGAAGGAAGTCGTGGAGGAACTTCTGAAGAAATTCCTGAAGGAACTACTAAAGGAGCTTAACGACGTACTCTAGAAGGCTTTTTCGGGGAAATTCTTGTAGGAACTTCTGGTGGAATTCCTATTGGAACTTCCGAAGAAATTCTTTAAGGAACTTCCGGAGGAATTCCTTGAAGAACTTCCAGAGGAATTCCTGGAGGAACTTCCGGAGGAATTCCTGGAGGAACTTCCGGCGCAATTCCTGGAGGAACTTCCGGAGGAATTCCTGGAGGAACTTCCGGAGGAATTCCTGGAGGAACTTCCGGAGGAATTCCTGGAGGAACTTCCGAAGGAATTCCGGGAGGAACTTCCGGAGGAATTCCTGGAGGAACTTCCGGAGGAATTCCTGGAGGAACTTCCGGAGGAATTCCTGGAGGAACTTCCGGAGGAATTTCTGGAGGAACTTCCAGAGGAATTCCTGGATGGACTTTGGGAGGAATTCCTGGAGGAACTTCCGGAGGAATTCCTGGAGGAACTTTCGGAGGAATTCCGGGAGGAACTTCCGGAGGAATTCCTGGAGGAACTTCCGGAGGAATTCCTGGAGGAACTTCCGGAGGAATTCCTGGAGGAACTTCCGGAGGAATTCCTGGAGGAACTTCCGGAGGAATTCCTGGAGGAACTTCCGGAGGAATTCCTGGAGGAACTTCCGGAGGAATTCCTGGAGGAACTTCCGAAGGAATTCCTGGAGGAATTTCCGGAGGAATTCCTGGAGGAACTTCCGGAGGAATTCCTGGAGGAACTTCCGGAGGAATTCCTGGAGGAACTTCCGGAGGAATTCCTGGAGGAACTTCCGGAGGAATTCCTGGAGGAACTTCCGGAGGAATTTCTGGAGGAACTTCCAGAGGAATTCCTGGATGGACTTTGGGAGGAATTCTTGGAGGAACTTCCGGAGCAATTCTTGGAGGAATTTCCAGAGGTATTTCCGGAGGAACTCCCGGAAGAATTACTGTGGAAACTTTTGGAAGGATTACTGGAGGAACTTCCGGAAGAATTACTGGAGGAACTTCCTGAGGTATTCCTAGAGGAAGTTCCAGTGGAATTCCTAGAGGATGGTTTAGAGGAATTCCCGGAGAATCTTTCGGAGGAATTTCTAAAGAAAATTTTCTGGAGGCATTCTTTGAGTAACCTCCGGAGGAATTCTTATAGGAACTAAAAAAAATGCAAATGATATTGTTAGAGTTTCAGAATGAATTCCTAAGGAAATTATCGAATAAATTCCAATGAAAGTTTTGTAGGAATTCTGGGTACTTCTGGGGGAAACTTCCGGATGAACCACTGAGAAAATTTCATCTGGGTTTCCGGGAGAAACATCTTAAATAAATTTCCGAAGGAATTTCTTGGTGAAAATGCTTGTGGTAGTTCCCAGAGGAATTACTGGAGTTTCCGGAAGAACACCTGTGGAAATCTCCAGATGGATTGCTTGAGGAGAATTTTCTGGGTAAATTTACAGAAGAATTTCTAGGAGTATTTTCAAAAGCGCTCCTGGGTGAATTGTAAAAACAATTCTTAAGGAACCTAGGCGAATCCTTGAAAGAACAGTTGGGTTGGAACACGAAACCAAATGATAACCAAGAACGTAGTTTTGTATATCTACTCTTGGTGTTACTAAGAGAATGTACAATAATTGTTCGCAGGTGGACAATAAGGGATGCATCAACTACCTAGTAATATAAATTAGCAGGTGTTCTTCCACGGTGAACACTGCATGGAAATAATCATCCTATTTCTGTGTACGAATCGATTATGGGATAATACACCGGCTAAGGAGAAAGTATTGAAATATCTAGAAGTGGTCGGAGAAACTCAACAGCGAATATTAAAATAGCTGAGGCAAATTCATCGGACGCACAGCTGGGCTAAGCATTCTTTAATCAATGAAGTTGGCGCTCGAGGTCAGTCATGTCAAAGGAGAAGAAATCAAGTTTTGTCCTGCTGAAAAGTTCAGAAAACCACGGAATATTTCGTGAAAAGACGGCATATATGGTGTTGCTTTTATCCTTCTTTTATGCGGCATGTGCCGTCTCTCTCGGTGGTTTCCATTTACGGAACTGGGATTTCTAATACTAATTCAAAGTTTATTGCACGAGTCGAAGAAGGCAAGCAAGCTTCAGTAAAATGGTTTCACCTAGACAATAATAGCTTTACATTCTCCACATCCTTGGCGTCACACAAAGATCCCGACAAAACGACAGGCGTTGAGTTGTCGTCCATTTGTTGAGTGCATTTGATCTGACTGGTCATTAATGCTTCTTTATTATTCATCGCAAGATAATTATCGGCAAATACGGAGTGAGTTTAACTGGTCCTAGAGGCTTGAGAAATGGACACACAAATTTGCTTATTTGACGCCAGTATTCACCAGTGAAATACATCGCAGTTCTTCTCTGCTGAACATCTACGTCGATGCGAGTGAGGAACCATATGCGTAGTCCTTTCGTTGTTGTTGATCTATAACATTCCAACAAAAGTCGATTTAAAATAAAATGATGCGACTATTTCCAATTACCTACCTACCTGCTTGATGACAGCACAAATATTTTTTTCCGCCTACTTTTTGGATTGCATTTACCAGTCCAAATTACTTTGGTAATTTGATCAAATTTTCCTTGAGCATTTTCCTTGAGAACTGCATACTAAGCTTAAGACTGGATTCAAGGACCACTCCCCTTCTTGATTTCTGATAGCATTCTAGATAAGGATCTCAAAAGTAAAACATGAGTATCACTAGTGTCCAATCTACGAATTACACCGTAACAATGCTAATGCCATAGGAATATCAACATCAAAATTCCTATCGATATAAGTTTTCCCAATCAGCTCTATGATAATTAAAATTCGAGTTGATTGCATTATGAATGTCTTCTAGCGAGATTTCAAATGTCATAGGAAGATGATCTAAGTCGAAATCAGCGAGTTACCAATTGGCCACATTCAGGATTTTCCATGAACGGTGTTTGGCATTGAAGTCACCAATTACGAAACATTTGGATTTTTTTGGATTTGAAGATCAGCCCACAACAAATTCTTTAACTGCCTATTGCACTAAAAGAGCAAGTAAGTTGCTATAAACGAGAATTTTCCAAAATTTATTTCAACAGAAAACCTAAGGTTTCAAAAACTTTGATTTCAAATCAAAAAAATAATTTATGTTTGATTCATCTATTAATGACAATGGCAACCCCACCACACATAATTTAAATCTATTTAAGTGGAGAGTCCAGGCTTTTGATAGGTTATAATGCGCAAAATTTGAATAATTTATCTTCTTTATCCTTTGAAGAGCGGGCATTTAAATTCATAATTGTTAAAAAAAAAGTGGTTCCATTAAAGCGAAACACAATAGCATTTATTTGTATAAACTTTATATCAACCTAAACTTGGCACATTTGAGTATATTCTTATCTTCTCTCACAGGACAAGCGGCAATGATGTGAGATGGGCCTCCACAAATTATGCATTCTAGTATCCATGGGGTAATGTATGGTTCCAAGACCACACTTTTGGTACTAATGGCACTGAATGGGGTTTGAAAATTTCCCCCAGGCCATGTAACTCGGGCATGGGACATAATGGAGGCCTTTTCTAAATATTTCTTATTATTTAGTTCCCTTTTGTTGAAGTGAACCAAATACAATTTTTGAGAGATACCTCTCTTGGAAGTACCAGAGATGGTATAAATCCAATTAATTGAGCAATTTCAATTTCAAGCTCATCCAGTGATTTATCGCTGATAACTTCGAACAATTGTTCAGTTTTGTCGTCGTACATGGAAAATTTATGCCGCTTCTCAGTCAAATACTGAAGAGCACGTTGTCTATCACCAAAGGATCCCAGCAAAACACGGCAGTCACCCTTACTGGTAATTTGAAATGAAACCTTGATCCCCTGAAGGTTATTCAAAATTTAATTCCGAAGACCTCAGCAACAGCGAATATCTTAAGTCTCCAGTTTTCTTCGGCAATTAGGCATGACGATCTTGAAACCTTGTTTCTTTGAAGTGAGTGGAGAGTTCAGAGATTCCTCCTTGCTCTTGTTTTTAATAATGCTCATTGCTGAGCGTTTAAACGTAACCTTCTTGTGTAAAAATAATTTTGTTGGACTTCAGCTTGTTTCAAATTTCTTTAAATAACGGCCTTAGGAACACCGCGCTTACACCTATGACGAGTACACACAATGCATTGCGAGTCGTTTCAGTGCAGACATAGGGTAGCTGTCTGTATTTTCGTCTTTTCCTATCATGTATCACATATTAAGCTGGGGTCTAACGAACCCTCATCTCAGCTCGAAAACGAGTGCAGTAACTCTAATCAGATTCTGTAACACACATGTCGAACCGCTCCGACGAGGACGGGGGTGTGTGAGACAATTTGTGGTCGTGGTCGGTTTGCCCGCTGATGCAATAAACATTGGAAAGAGCTTCGAAAGAAGACTCCTCGAGCGAAGATGCGGTTTCCATTGCGGTCCCCGTTTGTCGTGCAGTCAGTCAGTGTGGGGGACCGTGTGTGGAGGCCCGTCGGAGGGTTCTCGAAACAAGAGCGAAACTTTTCGCCCTCGCTTTGGCGGCCATCCGGGTTTGCTTGTCTGTGGTAATGAACATGCATGCCCGACTGCATAGATGCAAAGCCCTTTTTACATGATGTGTCATAACGAGGCTCTTCAGCGCTGCTCGAGTGTGCGGCACACGAGTGTAAGAATTTGCTCTTCACGGGGACACACTCGGTATGATTCTTGGTCATGGTCATTGTTTGGCACTTCGGATGCCATACAAATGGTCGATGACTAGAATTGGATCGTAAAATTTGGTTGCTAATAAGTTGGAGCGAACTAAATAATCGCTTCAAAAAAACTTTATTTTAGCTTTTCACGTCAAACGCTTTACAAGATTTCTTCGCAACTCACGTACAATTTATAATACCTACAGTTAGGTTTAGACCTATTTCATAGAAATAAGATTCGAATAGTCCGGATGAAAATTTTCACAACCAATAGATTCTTTTGAACAGATACTATGTGCGCTATTGTACAAAGATTGTTAGAAAAATACCTGCCTTATATTTAAGACAGAGGGCAGTAAAAAAAATCTTTAAATTTTAAAGAAACTGGGCTATAAATCAAAAAAATAATTCATAAAATAATGCAAAATTACCACATTGGAAAAAATTCAAAATTTTCCACAAAAATTATATTTTTCTATAAAACAATAAAACTTTTTAGAGAAAGTAAAAAAAAGGTATTTCCATACAGCAATTTTTGTAATTTTTTTGTGGACCTGTACTATACACATGTGGAAGTGTTGGTTTGAGAAATGGATTACGAGTGATTTGACTATGCGTCCAATTTGGGAATCTCGAGCTCGTTCAGTAGCCGCTAGGTTGCGAAGGCCGATTTGAGGTCCTTCGTAGCTTAGTTGGTTAAAGCACCAGTCTAGCGTACTGTAGGGTCATGGGTTCGGGTCCCATCGAAGGGAAAGTGGTTACCTCCAATACATTTTCCAAAATCAATATCTTCCACATAACGTACATATTCACATATGAGCTTTCAAAACATTGTAAATTAACGTCCAAGTTGTTTAATCCCCGGAAATAGGCAATTAACTTTGATTGAACTGATTTATTTCTTGATTTTTTTGATTTTTAGGATTTATTATTTTAGCTTAAATAAAAAGGTTAAAGGTGACTGTTTCAATTTTGCATCTGATATCCATCTTATTAAGTGAAAGATGGAATGGAAAGTAGATTGGATTGATACATTTGTTATTTTTTGCAGCTGCGTATAAAGAACCGACGAGGTTGACGCATCTATAAAATGATATTAATTTGTGTTCCCCTACAAGCATGATTTTTTTCCAAAACAAAATCGAAGTAACGGAAGGAAGCTCATCCTGGACGTGCCTTCGTCGAACGTGTGGCGATAAATGGCTTCCCCAGTGTGCCCAACACATTTACCACTCCAACGACCACCGACAGTTCGCTGATTGTTGCTAATGACTTGTTGTTCGTGATGGGTGATTTATAGAGTGAAAAACAAGAAAATGTTCCGAAGAAACAGTAGTTTGCCACAGGCCAAATGCATCTCCAGAATCTTTCCTCTATGTGAGCAGATAGGCAGATAGAATTATGTAAACGCGGTAATGAGCCGTGTACGAATTGAACACGATTTTACAAAGTTGCACAGAAAAGTCATAAAATTAATCTACCTCATCAGTTGTAGGATTTCCTGTCCATGGCGCAAAGGCCCTCCGGGTGTATGTTCAAGTTCTTGCCGGGATCCGGGAAGAACCCCTCCGGAATTTTTATCTAATCACGACTGGCCAGTCACTATATACAGCAACAGTGCCGGAGTCGACTAGAACTTGGTGCGCGCTAGAACTGGTCGCGTTGCGTTGGCGGCTGATTCATGTGATTTAACCCGAATCGTTCCTTCGCTGCCATTGACCTTTCCTTCTATCTCCCTTAGCCAATAGCCGGTCCTCGACGTCGGCGGCGGCGATGATGATGAAATTCGTGCCTCACCGTGACCTTCACCTATCGATAGATTCTTTCCTTCTAACAACCACGCTTGTGCCTGTTGTATGAAGCGCATAATTCACGTAATTGCCGTTGTTGTTGGTTTGTTTTCGGTTCGCAGAGCAACTACGAGTGAGAATGTTTGAATCTCTCAATCGTCGTGGGCAGATTAGGTTCGCTATCCGATCCGATGGGCATTTGAAACTGTAAAGGAAACCTCATCTTCCGAAACACGAGAGAAAGATGAAGCTGTAATAATAATAATAGATTGAACCCATCCATTATCCAGTCGATTTTTACACCTTGGTTAGTTTGCTGAGGCTCGGAGAACGGAGTTTCGATTTGTTTAGGAAATCACGCCTCTACGAAGGAATGCTCGTTGGGAATTGAGCTAATTGGATCTTTGATTGTGTTAGAAATCAAATTTATACATAGATATTTTAATTGTTTTCTTGAAACAAACACAAAAAATAACCCGAAAATAATTCAATATTGATCTTATAAAAATCACACTTTTCTTATTTCAAAGAAGGTGACTCAAGGATAAATTCCGCGGAATTTGAGCATGGTAAAAGTAGACCTGTGCATTTATCCTAAACTTTCTATAAGGACTTGGTTAATGGTACATTATAAGAACTTCTTCGAATATTCCCAAAAAGGTATCCGTCTGGAAGGTATATCGTAACAGTTACTGGAGGAGTATACCGTAAAGAATTAAGCATGTTTGAAGTAATTTCCACGGAAACCCCTGGAGGAGCTCGAAGAAGAGAAGACAGGAAAATTTGTGGAAAAATTTCCAGTGGCAAAGTTTGGGTGGAAGTACCAAGAAAAAAATGGGGGACATTCGGATGGCATTTCTGTAACAGTGGAAATTGTCAGGGGAATTTCAAATATATGTAATTTCCTAGGAATTTTCGCGTATATTCCATTTCTAGCCGGAAATGTTCAGAGGAGTTTCTGAATGAATTACTGGAGAATTCCGGAACGATTCTATATCTTCATGAAGGAAAGATTTGGGAAATACCTGGAGGGATTGACATTGAATTTCCATAAGTATTCCTAGAAAAAATCCTGTAGATATTTCTGGAAGTATTCCTGGGGGTGGGTTAGAAATACTATGTGAGATTTGAAAGGAGTTCAGTTGAAATTTCTGAAGAGTTCACGAAGTAATTTATGAAAAGTTCTTGGAGGAATTCCTGGAGAGAAAACTGAACTATTCGCACAAAAATCCCAAATCAATGGCACTGGATTTCAGTTACGTATTCTCTTGTTGTTGGTGTCTAAGCATGTAGACTTGTTGGTGTCTAAGCATGAGACATGTTGTGTGTCTAAGCATGAGACTGTTGGTGTCTAAGCATAGAGACTTGTTGTGAAGCATGAGGTTGGTGTCTAAGCATGAGACTTGTTGGTGTCTAAGCATAGAGACATGTTGGTGTCTAAGCATGAGAACTTGTTGGTGTCTAAGCATGAGACTTGTTGAAGCATGAGTTGGTGTCTAAGCATGAGACTTGTTGGTGTCTAAGCATGAGACATGTGTGTCTAAGCATGAGACTTGTTGGTGTCTAAGCATGAGACTTGTTGGAAGCATGAGATTGGTGTCTAAGCATAAGGACTTGTTGGTGTCTAAGCATGGAGCATGTTGGTGTCTAAGCATGGAACATGTTGGTGTCTAAGCATGAGACTTGTTGGTGTCTAAGCATGAACATGTTGGTGTCTAAGCATAGAGACTTGTTGATGTCTAAGCTAGAGACATGTTGGTGTCTAAGCATGAGACTTGTTGGTGTCTAAGCATGAGACTTGTTGAAGCATGAGTTGGTGTCTAACATGAGACTTGTTGGTGTCTAAGCAAGAGACTTGTTGGTGTCTAAGCATGAGACATGTGTTGGTGTCTAAGCATGAGACTTGTTGTGTCTACTGAGACTATGTTGGTGTCTAAGCATAAGACTTGTTGGTGTCTAAGCATGAGACTTGTTGGTGTCTAAGCATGAGACTTGTTGGTGTCTAAGCATAGAGACATGTTGGTGTCTAACGAGAGCTGTGGTGTCTAAGCATGAGACTTGTTGGTGTCTAAGCATGAGACTTGTGGTGTGCTACGATGAGACTTTTGGTGTCTAACATGAGACTTGTTGGTGTCTAAGCAACTAATTATTTCATTTGAACGACGCCATATTCATGATGACACAAAACGGAATCTTAACGCGATCGTTCTGCTGCCGGAACAAGAGAAAACAGGCACTGCACTCTGCGACCTCGAACCGTGTATTGTGGCGTCAAATTATTAATTCAGTGTAATGAAATGAAATGAATGATGCACATTATATTTACACTCATAGAGATCTCACAAAAAGTAGGGCTAATGGGTTTACTTTATTGAATACAAAAGAGCTGATTTCTTGTGCCGACCCATTCTGATCCTACAAGCTAGAACATAGTGATTTAACTATATTACACGATTAATTTAAAACAAGATTGTATAGAAATTCAGTCCTTACTCTGCTTGTTGGTGGTACACCTTTATCCACGTTACTATGAATAACGAGTAGCTTCATCTGGAAAATCTCAAGGGGTGAAAAATGAAGAACAAATGGTCTCAATAATACAGTTCAATCTTCGTACCTGTGTGTTATACCTAACCAAAGCATACACAATTTAGATGATCATCATTCAGTATTTAGCTTCCTGTGTTAATAAAGCTAATCGATTTCAGATTATTTGCTAGCCTTACACAACGTTGGTCAATGTTGTAATGGTCATTCTTTATTTCTTGTATTATCACTGTACTTTCTTAGTCCTGGCCTCAGCCATCTTCAATTTAAAATTTTCAAAAAATATTTGGATTAAAACAGAGTCCAATAATGATTTTTTGAGTAAATTTAATATCAACTTTCAGTTTTGGTATTTGCTTCAAACATTGCGTCAACCGCTGAAGAATGGATATAAATAACATTCATCGTCGGTAAATTTTCAGAATTGAAATTTTGCTTGCCAACAGCAAGGCTTGCGACGAACACCGAGTGAACAAAATTTATTCGTTGATTTGGTGTGTATGTGCGTCGAAAAAATATTGCGGATTTAGGGCGTTTGTAATTTACACCGCGCATCTGGGATCCTATTAGAATGGTCATTTTCTCTAAATCGATGAGCTGTCTGGTTTTTTATTGTGCTAATACCTCGACATAAGTTGGGAGGGACTTTCTTTCGTTAATATTCACTATTCCTATTATTCAGATTTTCTTCATCATTCTTCTTAGAGCTTTTCAATTTGCTACTATTTGATTTCTTGCAGCAAAATTTTCAAATTTTAACGTTGAATTCTATCAAAAATAAATTACATCATATAATACGGCAAGAAACAAATTCGAGTTTCATGGCGGGAACGCGGAGTTCGATTCCCGGATATTATTGTTGAAATCCTGTAACTGTAATTTTTTTGTACTTCGTTCCAACTTGCCGATAAATTCCGTACGAGGCCACTAACGACTTACGCAGCCGATCCATAAACCTGCGGCACAATGCGACTTATGCGGCCGATATTTGATCCGATGCTAGGATTACGTCTTCGTAGCTAAACCATCGACACTAAGTTGTAGATCCGGAACCGTTCTTGAGCCCAATTCATTTATTTAGTTAACATCTAAACAGATAACACTGAATCAACAATTTGACGCCACAATGCACGGTTCGAGGCCGCATCTCTCCATCCTCGGATCGCCCCACGCTCGCCAAGTCGTTCTGCACCTGGTCAGCCCATCTCGTTCGCTGCGCTCCACGCCGTCTCGCACCTGCCGGATCAGG
The DNA here is from genome assembly GCF_024139115.2 of Armigeres subalbatus. Lineage (NCBI taxonomy): Eukaryota > Metazoa > Arthropoda > Insecta > Diptera > Culicidae > Armigeres > Armigeres subalbatus. Next base: position 2,948,987 of record NC_085140.1, read on the forward strand.
CGGAACACCATCTTGCAGGGTTGCTGTCCGGCATTCTTGCAACATGTCCGCCCATCGTACCCTTCCGGCTTTGCTGCCTTCTGGATACTGGGTTCGCCGGAGGTTGGCGAGCTGTGGTTCATTCTTCGCCGCCACACACCGTCTTCTGCACACAAGAAAAAATTGTGAAAAGTAAACAACACGTAAAACTTGAGATGCGGATATTACGCTATTCTACGCTGAAACGGTCTCTTCACTAACAGTTTGCGTACAACTTGCAAACAATATTGATGATTCACGTTAAATATTTAGATACATGTAGGCTATATCACGCTGGAATTAAGCTATAATGATGTTCCATTTATGTGCATGATTTTTAGTATAAATTTCATTGAATTTTCTATCTGTGCACTGCCAAAGATGGTCCTAAGCACCGTCTCTCAATACTCGAGTGCTTGCAGTCCTCCTCGAGCATTGTCATGTTTCATGTCCGTAGAGACAACCGTCTTATTAACGTCTTGCATGCCATTTGGTGCGGATGGCGATCTTTTCGACCGCAGTTCCTTCTGGAGCCGCAGTAGGCCAACTTCCACAGATGATGCGCTTCGTATTTCACGACTAACGTTGTTGTCAGCGTTAGCAAGGATCCGAGGTAGACGAATTCCTCGACCACCTCGAAGGTATCCCTGTCTATCGTACACTGCTTCCCAGGCGGGCCCTGTCGCGCTCGGTTCCGCCCACAAGCATGTACTTGTCTTGACGCATTACCCACCAGTCCAACTTTTTGTTGCTTCACGTTTCAGGCGGTGTACAGTTCTGCCACCTTTTGCAAATGTTCGGCCGACAATGTCCGTATCATCCGCGAAGCCATAAATTGACTGGATCTGTTGAAAATCGTACCCCGCTGTTACACGGCTCTCCGCATGACACCTTCTAGCGCAATGTTGAACAACAGGCACGAAGTCCATCACCTTGCCCATTTAAAAATCCTAATAGTACCAGCTATATATGAAACATTGAATCCCGAAGCGACAGCTAAATGACTGGAGATAGTAACTCTCGATAGGAGATCTCTCACCCATACCCGGATTTTCGACGATGCTTCTTTGAATTTTGTGTTTGATATAGGATCACGTCTGTCTTTTTGCATTGAGGCACACTTTGCAATTGCGAAAATTGAGACTGTCACGAAAATATGATAGACTTTGAACTTTTATATCTAAGCCGTTCTCGAAGGATTTCTTATTTTTTGGACCATTCGATCAACGATGAGTCAACGTTTCTTTGTATTTATCTGAAAACACTGATTTTTAACTATTTATTATTGATAATTGATAAAAAGTTTAGAAATAGGTAAACCAACCAATCACGTACATGCATCGCAAGCACAGACATCAAAATCAAGCATCTTGCGGGTTTGGATCTAATCCTCAGTCATACAAAAGTGATTTCCGGCTCACGCGAGCCATTTTGATCGGAATCCAGAGAGCGGAACCATCGTATGATGGTGGTCGTCGGCGTAGTTACTGCAGAAAACCTAACCTCAACGAACCAACATTTTACTCACCAACAAAATGGCGTATTTTAATTTAACCTAACCAACAAAAAAGCGTAAATCGTTTTTTGCGGGACCATTATACTTGAGTGGATCAAGAGGCCCGACTCAGCGACACTCATAAGTACGAGTTGGATATTGGGGAAGGTATTCGTTGGGTCAGGATTTGCCTATGGCTGACAATGTGACCGTGGTAGATCTTCCGTAACATACCACGCAAGGTGTCTACCCAGCTTACGGGGGATAGACGTACATGTTAATGATAGAATTAAAAAGTACAGTTTGATAGTTCCGTTTAGAATACGGCAGGCATGAAGAATGTACTATAGAAGTGGATTTGAAACGAGCGGAGGGCAATATTTGGATGGTATAAATCTCGACCTTCCTTCTGCCAAATTACCATATAGAAGAAAGGAAGAATATCATTGTGAAAGCTGATATCTCTCCACTACTGGCAAAATGATGGTGGTTTGTTGCTCATATACCATCACCTGCGGAACGGTTTCTATAGTCGAGCACTAAATTTCTAATAAGACGTCAGCATCTAGTCAAATAGGTTTTTATTGCAGTTTTATTTTCTTCATGAATTCAGATCGGATTATTTTTAGCTGTTCTTGTGTTTGCTAACACTTTTATTTTCAATAATGCTCATTTCAATCATAAACGTCAACAAACCTAAGGTCGAAATCTTTTGAGAAAATTTCACTTGATATATCAGTCGTTTGATAGAGAATGTAAAACCAATACAAACATATATAAATCGATTTGAAGTTCCGCGATGCAAACAACAGACATAACAGCTCTGCCGTCCCTACGCAATAAGGGTCCGTTCTGCAACGATGTATAAAACCCATTAGATGAGGCTACGTTTCTACAACACCTTGCGTACAACCGATTGGGCTGCACTTTGAGTTTTTTTAACACTTTTGTTCAATTTAAAATTTTGTACAAGAGTTTAAACATGAGGATCTGTTATTTCATGGGTAAAGGACTTTTTAATAGCATTCTTTTCTTTTGTACTACATAAGATGGTGCAGGGATTTCTGCAAGTGCCATTTTGAGAAGTATCCGGTGTTGGAGGTGTCCGGGGCTGAGGGATCTCCTACTTGTAAATATCTGAAGAAGCGACGAAGGAAAGAAATTTGGTGGCTCACAAATGTATCACCGTCATTCTATCCGGATAAAAATGTTATTGTGAGAATACTAAGAAGTACCAGGGTATAAGGTCTATAAGGTGGGCTTAGAGAAGTGGTTATTCCAACCCGTTCGCCTAATCTACACTGTCATCATTTGTAAATCATTTGAATCAATGTCTTCTTTTTATTGGCATCATCCCCACTGCACTGGGACATTGCCGCCTCGCTGCTTAGTGTTCATTCAGCACTTCCACATTAATCGCGAGGTCTCTAAGCCAAGTTACCATTTTTGCATTCGTATATCATTAGGCTAACACGATGACTTCCATGGAAGTCGAGACAATTTCAAACAGAAAATTGCCTGACCGGCACCGAATTGACCCAGCCACCCTCAGCATTGTCTTGCTTTATTTCCGCCATCTTACCTAGGCTAAGGAGGGACAAATGTACTTACCATAAAACCTGTACAATACATTTATTTTTTAAAAGCAACTAGAAGAATGTTTACAGAAACAAATACAGTTCACGAACATGTTTTTGTTGACAAGCATCGTTTGCGTTGGACAAAGCAAATGACACTTTTGTTGATCTTTGTTCATTCTTTATATATTGAAAAAGAAAACGAATTTGTCATTTTATCAACTTACTTTTCAGTATATTTATATTTCAGTCATCGGTGCTAGACAATTAGCTGTGCACTACGAAAATCGTTCTCGATAGTCTTGGATATGAAAATCGAACAAGAGTATTTACAGATTTGCAAGGAAGATTACAGAAAAACAAACAAATATCGTCTGTAAATTTATTATTAATAAATTTAGTTCAAAATCATCAAACGGTTGATTTGATTTCGACAAACGTCCTTTGCTTACAATTTTCGTTATTTAACTAAACGAATCGAAATTTAAAAACAACTTTTACCTAGACCGTGCCCGATTAAAATTTACTGGCGGCGGAGTGATAGATCATTTTCAGCCAGTGGCGGCGCGGCGTGACACGCCGTTGGTGATCGGCGGCGGCAGCGCGACGGCGTGACGGCGTGAACTGATTTCAAGCGTCAAAATTCTCCAGAATTTCCTCGGAAGTTCTCAACAAGTGTATCGGAAATTATCAAAAATTCCTCTATTCCAACCGATATTTCTGGAGTACCTCGGATATTCTTTCGAAGTTCCTCCAGGAATTCCTCGAAAGTTCTCTAGGAATTCCTCGGAAGTTCCTCTGAATTCCTCCAGAAAATCCTCTAGGAATTCCTCCGGAAGATCCTGGAATTCTCCAGAAGTTCCTTCTGAATTTCTCCAGAGTTCTAGTAATTCCTCCAGATTCCTCTAAGAATTCCTCCAGAAGTTTCTCTAAGAATTCTCCAGAAGTTCAAATTCCTCCGAAAGTTCCTCTAGGAATTCCTCTGGAAAATCTTCGGAATTCCTCCGAAGTTCCTCTAGGAATTCCTCCAGAAGATCCTCCAAGAATTCCTCAGAAGATCCTCTGATTCCTCCAGAAGTCCCTCTAGTAATTCCTCCGGAAGTTCCTCTGAGAATTCCTCAGGAGTTCCTCTAAGAATTCTAAAGTTCCTGAATTCTCAAAGTTTCTCTAATTCTCGAAGTTCCTCTGAGAATTCCTGCGGAGTTGCTCTAGGAATTCCTCCAGTTCCAAGGAATTCTTCCGGTTCCTCTGAATTCCTCAGAAGTTCAGGAATTCTCCGAAAGTTCTCAGGAATTCTTCCGGAGTTCCTCCAGATTCCTCAGGAATTCCTCCAAAATTTTCTTCAAAATTCATCGTATTCTCTGGAAGTTTTTCAGAGATGCATATATCTTCACTAAGAATTCCTCAGGAATAATCCACAAATTCCTTCAAAAGTATCCTCCATGCTTTTCACAGAATTTGCTCCATGATTTCCTGCAGAAATTATTCCAAAATTCTTCAGCTGGTTTCACCAGTAGTTAGGAAATCCACCAGATATTCTGCGGGAGTTTGTCCAGGTATCAGGTATGGTATCAGAACGTGGTCAGGAGGCACGTTCCCTCAATTTGGGAGATTTGTGCCATCGCCTTCACTGGCCTTTCTCATCATTTACCTGACGGAAAAGGATGTGAAAAAAGGAAAGGAAGAGGAAGTGAGATTAGAAAGGAGAATGGAACCATTTATAGGAAAGCCAATTATGTAGACTCACGCATTTAGCTGAGGACTAAGAGAGGTCACGAAACACAGAGGATGTAACAATGGACGAACGTCAATGACGAAACACAGAGTGCACGAAAAACATAATGCGAATCCATATAGGTGACAATCACAAAGTACATTGGAAAAAAATACAATGCGAAACCATATAGGTGGACGTTTGTTGAAAAACTAAGTAAACACATATTCTAACCCACATCACGTTGAGGATGCACAAGATGCAAACCGAACGTCAAAGACGAGACAAGATACACTGAAAAACGATAAACGAATCCATATAGGTGGCAATTTTGAAAACCGGTAAACCACATATTCACCTCATCCTTATTGAACCTCACGTTGAATTGAACAAAGTAACAGACGAACGTCAAGAACAAACACAGAGTACACTGGAAAAACGCATAATGCGAATCCATATGGTAACATACACAAAGTACATTGTAAAAACGCTTAATGCGACTCAATTTAGGTGACAATGAAAACTAAGTAAACATATCCTACCTCTTATTTAACCTCCGTTGAGATTGAACAAAGTGAATCAACTAACATCAAGGACTAGACACAGAGTATACATGTAAAAACGCATAATGCGAATCCATATAGGTAATATACACAAAGTACACTTTAAAAAAACGCATGATGCGAATCCATATAGGTGAAAATTTGTTGAAAACTAAGTAAAAACATATTCATAATCCCACCTTATTCAACCTCAAGTTGAGATTAAACAAGAGTAGCTGAAGCCGAACGTAAAAGACGAAACACAGAGTACACTAGAAAAGCGGATAATGCAAATCCATATAGGTGAAAAACACAAAGTACATTGTAAAAAATGCATGATGCGAATCCATAGGTGGAAGTTTGTTGAAAAAACGTAAACATATTCATAACCCCACACTCACGTTGAGGATGAACAAAGAGTGCCAAAGCCGAACGTCAAAGACAAGACACAAGTACACTGTGAAAAACGATAATGCGAATCCATATAGGTGACAATTTGTTGAAAACTAAGTAAAACACTTATTCATAACCACCTTATTTAACTTCACGTTGAGATTGAACAAGAGTAGTGAAGCCAAACGTCAAGGACGACACAGAGTATACTGTGAAAAAACGCATAATGAATCTGTTGGATTTCTTAAAAAGTGGACTGTATAGGTGGTTCTCGGATGGTGTGGATTGTGGAAGCAGATCTGTGGATAGATTGTTGCTCGCGTCGCAGTGCGGAGCCGGGTGGGAGCAGGAGTGCTGGTGACTCCTTCCCTGGATGCGCAGGCTGTGAAGTCCCTGACTTCACCTCGATGGTGGACTGGACCAGTTTCGCTCGACTGGCAGCATCCTCAATAACACTCAAACACTAACTTACTTTACGGAAGGAAGTGACTCATCCTAGAGACACCACGGTGCTATGTGGTGACTTCAGACTTCGAAACGAAACACCGGATAAATTCACTTTACACAGGATTTATTTCATCTTTCTCTTTTATTTACAATGATAGACCGTTTGTGCGGGTCTTACAATATATCACTATTAGAGCTTAGCCAGCTCGATGATTACTCTACACTTGTTATCACTTGCCTTTTGCAGACTTCAATTCTATTACTATCACTACTTATCACTACCTTTAGCCAGGTCACATTCAATTCTTACATATCTACTGCGCGACGAGCGCGCATATTTTATCCCTTTGACGCGCATTCCAGAAACATCACGCAGCACGTGGAGTATTCCAGGCTACCGCGTACGTTATCGATGATGACAATGATGATTGTATGACGATTGCCCTGCGCGCGCCACTGCACGGTGACACATCTCTCGCTTTCGTGGTACTCAGGGCGTCGCTCGATGATATGCTGACACTCACACACTCACTCTCTCGTATCGAAAGGCGGTGCTCTTCTAGATGGATAGACGTCGTGTCGGTGCTGCTGTTGATTGTTCCCATCGCCGTTCTGAGCGTATCGCATCCAACGATGATTTAAAGGCGCGTGCTGTTAGTGGTTAAGAATTCATCTTTCAGTCCGCATGGACTGAACATTCTCCCGCAAGAGTGGTAGCCGCAACGTTTGGTTCAGACGATGAGAGGTTCTCAAGTAATGGTGTGCAACTTGTAAATGGATCGCTTATACTGCGACTTGGTTTTCACATCCACTCTAAACCATCCGCTCCTGATATACCTTGTCTACGTGCCTAGTCTCCAGTTTTGAGGTGGAATATTATCTCTTCAACAAGACAACTAAACCAGGTCTACACTCATTTGCTGAGTCCATTTGAAGCTCTGTTAAATATTCCCTAGACCATCTATTCAAAAAGTACTCGTAAATGTCTGAGAATTCTATAGATCTCGCTAATGGTTTCAGTAACTGGATTTATATCAGGTTGGTAACGCTTTTGTCTTATTAGGGAGCTGAGAGTTTAATTTTTTGCAACTCGTTGCAAATCGATGTAGAGAAAGGATTCAAATTTCTAAGTCGATGATTTTGTCACCTGTTCCCCTTTACTAACTCATTCAAAAGCAGTCTGATTCTCTGGTTCAGGAACGGTTAGAGGATGAAAGATCTCGTTTTCCCTTCTCGAGAGTTGGACAGGAAATGCAATGTGTAGACACTCCGCTACGTTTAGTTGGTTCAATCTGGTATCTCGTTGTCACCGGAAGGTCGACAACATCGGCTTCATATGAGAACACTGGATCTATTCACCACATCCTAACTAACCACTCGGTGGCAGTTTTTCGAGAAACTGTAATAGGGTTATCTGACGATGGGCGAAGATTGGCATGATGAAGAAGATACCATTTCTTTAGATCGGTGGATCTTTGATGCCTTGACCTCTCTCGATTCATAATCTTCAATTAACGCTTCGAATTGGTTTTCAGATCAAGGTTTCGACTAACTTGGCTTCTAGAAGATGCCAATGACGATGATCATATGACAAGAATCTGATATTGCGCTACGGTCGTTCAATGACAATTGAGATACGTCGACGATGGGTTGCAAAATCGGTCCTCACGACTTTTTCCTTGGTTGTTGCTTAGCCCCTTGTTCCACTCTCTATTTCCGAAACATCCGTGAGGGTTGACGGAATCTGCACAGCAGTCAATGATCTCAAAACTAACCTGAACTCTGACTCGAAGATGGTTACCTCCTACCAGCCTATAGAATCATGAAGTCCGGGAAGATCATCCGTAGCTTCATGTAGCCTGGTTTAATGATGTCATAAAATGATCCATCAATAAGCATATCGATCTGGTTTGCTTTGGAAGCTTGGATCCTGAATTGAGTACCAGGTGGATATTCCAGACTCAATGTCATGTGTGAAGGAAGGGAGACCGGTAATTTTAGGCGACAGGAGCGACATGGATAACTTAAAGTTATTGCATTTGAGCGGATTTGAACTTCCATTGCTTGATTTGGATTTAGCTCCTACCAGTTATGGAACACTCACCTCTCTTGTTGGAATTCCTATTGCGTTGGCCAATGATTCGTGATGAAACTGACCTGAGAACCACTATCCAGCAGGGCTCTGCATTGATGAGGCGTCGAATGCTGATCCAAAACGTCGACTATAGGCTGTGAGCAGGAACACTTGACTGTTTGTCGCACTGGAACTGGTGAATGGGCTGCTTTGTGAATGCACTGCTAGTCGATGTTTGACACGATGGAACTGGAACTGCTGCTTGTGCTGGAACAACTGGACCAGGTTGCTGCTTTGTGTTTCGTCTCGCTGCTAATCTTCGTTGTCTGTATTGACTCTTCCATGTGCAGCAAAGTGTGGTGTCTTCGATGGCCTTAATACAGGACTTCTTCGATGAACAATCTTTGACACGATGCCTCGCCGGAGGCAGTTATAACAGATACGCTTATCCTTTACGATGGCGATTCTTTGGCTGACTGATAAGTCGTTGAATGCCGACGCGCATTAACTGTAGGCTCTCAATTATGCTACAATGTTGTAATGCCGGGGTGGCGATGAGCAGTATTGATCTTCACTGGAGATGCTTTGATGGGTGTGTCTTGATTTGCTGTCGTCGCTTGTACTGGCTGTCTAGCTGTTTGACATCTTTCCAGGACAGACACACGCTCCTTCAGGAAATGTATGGTGTCTCTATTCAGGTAACTCTCCTTTCTTGACGGTTGATTCCCACAGCTTCTTGGTTTCATCGTCCAGAGCTTGGGAATCAAATACCACTATGTACTCTGATATCTCGGCGAAGTCCTGACCCAGTGAGGGTTCTCCACGTGACCATCGAAAGTTTCCACCAATGCTCTCAGTTCACTGTAGGATTCATTGGTGAGTCTTCTCACCTTTCTTTATGCTGGCGCTTGTCGATCATCCGTCGTTTGTCGGAAAACGTTCCTCAGTAATTGTAACACGCACATAATTGCCGTCTGTGATTGTTTGGCGTCAATCAGGAGCGGCGTCGCCAACTAGAGCTTTTTCCAGATGATGAGGCTTTATACGGTCAGGCTCATTACTCCTGTCTACCACGTCTCTGAACATTACCTTGAATTTTCCCAATGCTCATACTTCCCGTCGAATGTCGGTATGGCACGTGGTAGGGATGGTTGGATGATCATCGGTTGCTGGTTTCGACAGGCTGTGGCCCAAGAGCTGGTGGTGTATCGATTTTCTCTAACCAGCTCTCAAAGCATGGATACTTCGTACAGCTCAACGAATCCGAAATAGATATCGTCTTGATCCTCGCGTTCAGGGAAGAACCTGGGCGACAATTTCCTGATGAAGTTTGGTAAACTCTGCGTTGGCATTCTCGACACTTCGTTGATACACTTTCACTTGAGCAGTGATTAGCTCAGCTTGTCCTCGTTGCCTTTTCCAGGATGGTTTGAATCCGAATCATTACGCTTCGTCAATCCACGATTGAGCCAACAGCTCAATCCGTCAGGTACATCACTTTTAGTTGCCTCAGGATTTTCTTCACTGGTTCTTTTGGGAGGCATTTTGAAATATTTATCAATCACTACCACTTGAGTTACATAGATTGTTCACTTTGGTTTGTTCGATTTTCAACTTAGGTTCACTTGTTTCACTTCACGATTTCACTTCTCGGGTTCCGCTTCTCTGTCCGTCATCCGCTGGCCACAACTCAGTGTATTCGTTCGTCGATTGACGAATCACTCAATCTGATCGGTATTGCTCGTTCGCATTCCGCACTACTGGATACCGGACAGTACTGGACTGATGACCGGTTTACTGAGATTTTGCTCACCAGCATCTGGATTGTATGCTACGAGACAGGAACAACAGCAATAGTCCGAATGTAACGGATTGCTGACCGCTACCGGGAATAGCGGTGAAATGGAAATCGTCTCAAACGGCTGATTATTAACACCTTAGCTGCGGGTGCAGCTCTCAGAACGACAACCGTCTGGGCGAGACGGGTTGCTGCTGCTATCGGTAATAGCAGTGGGAACGGATTGTCTTAATCGTCAATTGACGACACTCTGCTGCGGATGCAGCTCTCGGAGCATTAAATCCTCATCCGGCTCGAAGGACCAAAAAATGTTATTCTAAAAGTGGACTGTATAGGTGGTTCTCGGATGGTGTGGATTGTGAAGCAGATCTGTGGATAGGTTAGCTCGCGTCCCGCAGTGACGGAGCGGTGGGGCGAGGTGCTAGGTGACTCCTTCCCTGGATGGCCGCAGGCTGTGAAGTCCCTGTGCCTTCACCTCGATGGTGTGGACTGGACCAGTTTCGCTCGACTGGCAGCACCTCAATAACACTCAAAACACTACACTTTGAAGGGAAGTGCTCATCCTAGACACCACGGTGCTATGGGTGGACTTCAGGACTTCGAAACGACACCGATAAATTCACTTTACACAGGATTTATTTGCATTTCTCTTTCGCTTTATTCACTGATAGACCGTTTGTCGGGTCTTACAATATATCACTATTAGACTTTAGCCAGCTCGGATGATTACTCTACACTTGTTATCACTTGCCTTTTGCCAGGCTTCAATTCGTAATTATACTATCACTACTTATCACTACCTTTAGCCAGGTCAAATTCAAATTCAATACTTCATTAGACCGTTTGCCGGTCTTATAATACAAAACTCACTTGCCTTTCAGGCTAAACTTCTTAACTATACCACTTGCCTTTTGCCAGGCTTCATTTCTTAACTATACTATCACTACTTATCACTACCTTTAGCCGGTCACATTCAAATTCATACTAATACTTCACTTGCCTTTCCGAGCTTCATTTCATAATTATACTATCACTACTCCACTACCTTTAGCCAGGTCACATTCAAATTCATACTAATCCTACTGCGCGACGAGCATATTTATATCCCTTTGACGCGCATTCCAGAAACATCACGCCGCGTGGAGTATTCCAGGCGTACCGCGTACGTTATCGATGATGACAATGATGATTGATGATGACGATTGCCTTGCGCGCCACTGCAGGTGACATCTCTCGCTTTCAGTGGTACTCACCGCGGCGTCGCGTCGATGATATGCTGACACTCACCACTCCTCTCTCGCGTCGTCGGCGACGGTGCTGCTTCGCAGATGGATAGACGTCGTTCGGTGCTGCTGTTGTTTATGTTCCCATCGCCGTTCTGAGCGTCGATCGCATCCAACGATGATTTAAAGGCGCGTGCTGTTGAGTGGTTAAAATTTCATCTTTCAGTCCGCCATGCGGACTGAACACGAATCCATATAGGTAACATACACAAAGCTTATTGTATAAAACGCATAATGCGAATCCATATAGGTGACAATTTGTTGAAAACTAATTAAATCACAATTCATAACCCTACTCTTATTTAACCTCACGATGAAGTTGAATAAGAGTAGCCGATATCTCGGAGAAGTAAAAGTCAACTACGCCATAGCTCCGGTTGGCGCAGCGAGGGCTAAAATACTGTGAAGGGGGCCTTGGTGCTTCACAGGCTCCGTTATGGTTAGGTTCTTATTAGACCCCTAACCATTCATTCGTATGCACGGTAAGCATAAAGCCGCATCACACGAAAATTAGGGTCACCTGTATGGTGGACTTTTACCACTGACACCAGTAATAATGTTATTCTGTAGATAACCAGCTGCCGACACCACGGCTATCTAGGCTGTTCGTGGAGAAAGTTGACATTGACTTTACGTCAACTCTCAATGTGGCCGAACACCGACTGAAGTTTGTCCAGGATTTCTTCGGAAAGTTCCTCCAAGAATTGTTCCCTGTAAGCTTACAAAAAATCAATCAAAATAACTCCGGCAATTCCTCGAAAGTTTCTTCGAGAATTGCTTCATTTTTTCTCCAAGAACTCCTATTGAAAGCTCCTCAGGGAGTTCGTCCGAAGATCCCTCAGGTAATTCCTCCGGAGATTCCGGATTTTTTCACAATTTCGTGGTTTTTTCCACCAAATGCCTTTCAAAGAATTTCTTCGAGAATTCCTCCAGACACTTATCTGGAATTTTTGGAG